>NW_016690213.1:4400148-4423559 GCF_001604755.1 Lepidothrix coronata | reverse complement strand
GGAGTAGATAATAGACCAGGAGATCTTACCAGTGTATAGAAATATATGAAGGGGGGGGTGCAGACAAGATGTGGCTGGGCTCTGTTCAGTGGTGCCCAGTGCCGAGACAGGAAGCCATGGGCACAGACCGAAACACAGGGGGACCTCTGAGGCCAACAGGAAGCACCAGGTATGTCATGAGGGTGTCCGAGCACTGGCACAGGTGGTCCAGAGAGGCTGTGGAGTCTCCATCCGTGGAAATATTCAAAAGAGCTCTGGACGTGGGCCTGGGTAACTGGCTCAGGTGGCCCAGGTTGAGCAGGAGATTGGTCCAGATCCAAAGGTCCCTTCCAAATTCAGCTTTTCTGTTAATAATGAGCTTTTATGTCAGTGAAGCTGTAAGCACATTAAATTTCAACTACTTAAAACAAGAAGAATAACTTGGTCTTTGCAAAATTCATAATAGCAAAGCAGTTTTGTTTGCTACACAGTTCTAACTTGACATCAATACAGTTGAATGAGTTTTGAACAGTAAAACAGAACAACAGAAGTTTTGTTCCATTGCTACCATGCTTCTGTATGATGGTTCCAAATAGTGATCCAGGGTCATGCCAGAGACTATGTAACAAGTGCAGTAAAAACTCCAGTGAGACAGTTTGTCATGCATCTAGCAATTCCTCTTTGCTATGAGTTCCATTTTGTGTCATGCAGTTTGGGTGAATTTTGGATGAAATGCTTGAAATAGTTGAAATTGATAAAATTAAAGAGAGCTATTACTTTGAAAAAAAAATTGCACAGGTAATGCAATAAACATTATTTCAGGATAGTAGGACAGTGAAAAGGAAGTGTTATCATAGAAAGTGTTTGTAATTATGCCTTTAAAACAATGGGACCTGTTGGTTTGAGGTTTTTTTGTTTGTGTATTGTTTTTTAAGGAGGTATTTCTCTAATCAGCTAAAATGGTTTTAAAGAAGAAGAAGGAAATTCAAGTGGATGCATTCTTCCTTGATCATCATCAGCTTGAAAAACTTCAGAGTAAGTAGAGTGTATTTTTCTGAACTAATGTGTGATTTCTCTTGCCTTTGAGTAGTTACTGAAATTGATCTGTGTTTCTGCTTATTATGTTTTATTTCCAGTGGTTTTGCTTTGTGAGTGTCAGCTGTGGTTCATTTTATTTTGTAATGACAATGACTTCTTACCTTGACAGAGTTGAAAAAATCCTTTAGAGCACTGTATTTTTGGTTTGAAAACTCTTCATTTTGTTTTGTCTTTGGTGTGAAGGTGAAAGAAGGTCCTACTTGTGACCCCACTTGCACACCTGTAATTCAGTGATATATGAAGTACTAGCATTAATTTGTGGGTTAATACTGAATTTCCAGGAATCACAGAATGACTGAGGTTAGAAGGGTTCTGTGGAGGTCATTTTTAGTGTATTTTTTCCCAGTCTTTGTGTTTTCTGCGCAGTTAACTTGATTTAAAGATACTGTTCATGTAGTCTTTTATTTTGTGGGGGGGGTTTTTTTGTTTCTTCATGTTTGTTTGATGATATAAACTTCCAGTGATATTTACTTTAAAAAACCCAACACCAAGTAATGCAAGATTTGTATACTAAAGTATACTCAAGTTACTCTGAGATAGTACTGGTGAGGTCACACCTGGTACACTGCATCCAGTTCTTGGCTCCCCAGTACAAGAGCAATATGGACAGAGTCCAGCTAAGGGCTTCTAAGATGCTGAAGGGCCTGGAGCATCCTTCCTATGAGGAAAGGCTGAGAGAGCTGTGATTCAGCCCAGTGAAGAGAAGGCTCAGGGACATCTTACCAATGTGTGAAAAATACCTGATTGGAGGACATGAAGGAGGCAGAGCCAGGTTTTTTTTTGTTCTGAACAGTGATGGGACAGGAAGCCATGGGCACAAACTGAAACACAAGAGATTCCCTCTAAACATCAGGAAACAGTCATTTTATATTATTATAAATTATGTATTGTTTACAGTGTTGTAATTCCTTTCTAAAAAGGGATTTTTCTTCCAAATGTAGAGTTTTCAAAGGCTGAAGAGCAAAACCTGGCTTCTCTGCTTCTGCACTGTGCACAGCTGAGAAATGGCATCCAGCAGATCCAGTGTATTAAACAAGTAAGACTTCACTGTTGGTGGTGTGGTTTTTGGTAACTGTGTCGTGCACTGTTAATGGGGAATACAATTCAAAATAAACTTTGTAATGTTTTAGGCATTCTTGGAAACAGGTAAAAAGCAGTTGTTAGTGCTGCACATACAGTACAGGTAGAAATGTAATTCTAGTACTTAAATTAGTTACTGAAAATGGTGGAAGACAAGTGATACCAAGTTTCCTATTTTGTATGTGTGTATTTTTGGTATTACAGGTGTTCTTGGAACGTTATCTGTCACTTCAAACTCAAAGGAAATATAGTAAAGAGAGGACGGTTTTCCACCATATACTTGGAGGAGAGGGAAATCTGCCACTGTTAATGATAGTGTATCTAGAGCTTTTTGTTCATCCTGTGTTCTTTTGGTTGTAGATTATGCCATTGGTGAAGAAGATGGATCAAAACTCTGCATGTGATCCCATGGTTAAAGCCTGTTTGGATATTTTGGGAGAGATATATTTTTCACTGAGTATGAAGAATCCTTTGAAAAAAGTATTAGCAAGGTAAAAAATTGAACAGTAAGCCTTTATTTTGTTTAAATGCTCTCTTTACCTAGAAGTCAGTAATTTGTCATTCACAACAAATTGCTGTAGCTTAATTACTGAAAATTTGTGGTGCTAATACGTGAATATTAGTACTATTTTTTTTCTGGCTTAGTTAAAAATTTTAATTATAAGTAACTTATCATTGGATAAATAACTTCAGAGTGAAGTATTATTTTGATCTGTTTCATTATTGGAAAGACAACATACTGTGTAATTAGCACTTTGAATTTTAAAATCCAGTGTTAGAATAGAAATTTAGAATGCTTCTGTTAAAAAAAAAAAAACTCAGCTTTGTCAAGAGAAAGGGGTTCAGAGGAATCATAACTAAACTGATTTCTTGTGCCTATTTTTATTGCAATTAAATTTTTCTGTTGCAAAATTACTGCTGTATTTCTTTAGTGAATTTATTACAGCCTTAATGTTTTTTAAGATCCAGTGCTTAGCTGTCTTCCTTTCTTTGTCGGAAGAGATTCATTGTCCCCACTGAGAGGGCTTCTGTTCTGTATTTGATGGCAGGCCAGAGCTTTACACCCATTTGACAGGTTTTCTAGCTGCAAAATTAGAACCTGCATGCTTATTTTGAAACAGACTGTTTCTGTTTATTAGAGTTGTAGCTGACATTGACTTTAGTTGAGTGGATGTTCAACATCTCAGTGTAAGCAAACTGATTGTGCCGTTTCTTGCTGTTGCAGTTCACTGAATGGTCTTCCTGAAGAGTTGATGATGTTAGGTGTGCAAAGCTTTGTGTGCTGCCTTAGGGCAGAACTGAAAACCACAGATGTGTATTTGTACAGAAGAGTCTTGGACAACCTTGCTTCCTGCATGGAGGACTTCAGCTTAGGTACAGTGACATTGAATGTATTGTCGTCTGGTTTGATTTGCACAATGCTGGTTGGCACCTTGGTGCCACACCTGATAATAATGTTTGTAGTTATGTTAAATAGATAGTGCTGACTGGTGTTCAGTACTTAAAATATATTTTCTTTCCTCTAGGTAGAGCAAGTATTAAGAACCTGTTTGAAGAAGGTAAACTTATATTTACAGCAAAATAAGCTTCACTGCAGGTTATTGGGGGAGGGATGGGTATGGGAAGAAGTTACATGAAGTAGACATGAAGATCTGTCAAATCTGATTTCCTTCTGGTTAATTTTCAATAACTAGTACCCTCACATGCTACTTTTTTGTCAAAGACAAGACTTTGATTTGTAGCTTTAATTTCCAGGGGTCAGACTTGCTTTATTGAGCAACCCTAGACATAAATCTGTAAAGTGATTCTTAAAGGGCTGGGGGAGTTGATGCTACTTTGCATGTTGCATTCTTTGTGTTGTGCTTCATAATTAAGTTGGATGTGGAAACACTGAACTGTTAACAATCAGCTACAGCAAACCCAGGCCCACTGGGCAAGTATTTTGTTTGATAGTAATTTGGCAGAAATCTGATTTCTGGTAATGTGGGATTACTTGACATATTGTGCCCTCAGCATGCAAGTAGCGTTCAGCTTCGTGTGGACCTTTTATGGCTGCTGTGTCTTTTTTGGTCATTTCAGCTTTTCGCTGAGGAACCAGAATTCTCAGTGCCTCATAGGAGGGAGCCAAGTGGGTTGGAAACTCTTGTTTTGTATCAGGTTGTTGCAAAACAGCTTGAGATTTTGCTTCAGCATTGCTTGTTTTGGTCTGCACTGAAATGTCAGTTTAATTTGTTGTTGGAGTGGAAGAAACACCACTATATGGATAACTGTTCCTTGTAGCTGGGTATGATGTGTATGTGTGCTTGATTTGCTGGCCTTTTTCTGTTCTATTTCTCTTTTAAGTAAATTCATACCATAATTATTTTCCCTAGTTCTTCAGTTTCTGCAGAAGTCGCTCCTTGACATACAGGAAGAAAACAGGCAAGTGAATTCAATATAAGCTCTATTTTATCTGGTTTTGTTTCACTCTTGCAAGATAATGTGGTTTGGTTTGAAGTATCCCTTTAACTGATGAAAGATGGGAATGTCACTTTAGAGTGATGTGTATTTTAAATAAAAAAGCTGCTGATTTCTTTCTTTTGTGGCAAATATGATATAAAATAACAGAGTAAGGCACTGATACTGTGTTGGAGCTACTACTTCTAAGGGAGATGTTTGAGTTGTGGTTTTGCTATCTGAATTGTAACTAAACAGTGTAATCAGTAGGTATAAAATTCAGGTAGAGTAATACTCTTTCACTTTCCATGAGTGTTTAATTCAGTATTTGTGTTCTGTTTAGTCTGTCACAGCAGTCATCATTTAATACCTTGATATTTTCCATCATTGCATAAAGTGAGGTCTCTTCACTGTGGTCTCTCTCCAAAGGAGGAGGGTGCTTAATGAAGTGTTTTGTACACTGAAAGTTTAGGTATTTTCTATTTTCATGTTGAAAGAAAAGCTGAATCATAGAAATATGCTTTGCACATAGAGGAACTACTTGAAAAATGAGAAAAGAGCAGCACTGCATTCTGTTGGTCTTTTTGGAAAGTTTCTGGAAAAATTCAGCTCTGCTCAGGCAGAATTGAATGAGTGAAAGTTTGTCACAGGAACCTGCAGAAGGGGTAGCAGAATTTGTCATTTTTTTTGTTAACTTCATTTTAACAGACTACCCTTGAGTCCACTTCTCTTTTTCCTGTAGTTACGTATCTGGTCAAGCTATAAATTAGTTTTTATCATTAATTCTTTCTGAAGTTGGCAAAATGTAGGTTTCTGGGGATGGTGAAGAATGGCTTTATTATCCTTCTTGTATGCATGTTTGTCTTTTTTTTTTTCCCACAGAAAGAATCTGGGAAATTGTATTGTTCAGACTCAGTTAATGCATGATTTACTGATAGCCATTAAAGTTTCAATGATGCTTATACAGAAATTACAAGAAAATATCCAGGGAAATCTTTGGAAACACAATGAATCTTTTGTTTGGCAATGTATGTGTAGTTTACTGAAAAGCTCCACAAACTTCCTAATGGATGGTAAGTTTAATAACATTCAAACCCAAATATTTTTATTAACTCAGTATTGTTGTCTTTGTAGTAAATACAACCTGTATGTATAAAAACTTAGTTTAGCTTGAATGGAAATTGAATTAGTGAGACTAAGAGGAGTGGGAACAGTAGTTGGTCCTTTGGTTTGTAGATTGTGATTCTGGAGTTTACAGTTTAACTTATCCTACCGTAAAAAACCAATGTAAATGCTATTACTGATAATTCAGAAACTATCAGAAATGCTTTGGGGACTTGCTGAATGTCTGTGCCTACCAGAAATTTATACACCTCTGAATGACGCTGTCAGAACAATTTATGGGTGCACTATAACTAATTATATTTTCTTCTTATACAGACATTTTTGTACAGTAGAATTTAACGTGTGTCCATAGGCTCTGCCACAGCCCTCCTTGTCTTACTGGGCAGTTCTATATTTTCTATCTGTTAAAAGATATTGACAGTTTCCTATTACACTAGAACATAAATTCATTAATACTTGCTAGCCAGGTGGACACTACAGATTTGTCATTATACAACTACAAGTGGTCTAGGAAAATGCATTACCATTGTTGTAATTTTGATATATGGTTCTAGCACACATTTGCTGCGCTCTAATGTAAAATATCTTTCTCTGCCATTTAGCAACACTCCTGCAAACTGTCCAGACTACGTCAGGACTGGCTGTTATTCTGTTTACTAGAGCTATGTATGAACCAGTTGAGGAATTGCCTTCCTTGGTAAGTGTGTTTCTTCACTAGGACTGTGCAATGTCATGGTGTTGTTACTCTGTGCTGTCAGAGTTGTTCGGAGGGTTTGCTGGTACAGAGACTTGCCAACCTCTGCCTCAGTCTTCAGCTGGGGCGTAAATCTGTTGCTCTCTCCTTGCCATCTGAAATAATAAGACCAGGGTTTTGAATTGAGAAAACTAGTGTACAAGTTCACACCTTCTAAGTTATGCCTGAAATAGCTTTTTCTCCTGTGCTGACATACTGTAATGGGTGTTATTTTGCTGTTACAGGTCAGTGGCTTGCTTCTTGGGACCATGAAGCACACGGGCGTGCCGGCGTGGTTTGTGAGTCACTGTGGGGCTCTGTGCACGGCACAACTCCCTGACTCAGTCCTTCTCTTTCTTTGCCATGGAGCACTGGCTATGCTGGATTGGAAGAATGGCAGCATGGGTGAAAATGGAGAGAAACTATTATTAGATATTGCATCAGTCTTGTTGTCTTTGAGTTCAGAGTAAGTTTGTGTTTTGATTTGTGTTGTTTCATGTTTGGGAGGAGTGGTTTATCTTTCTACTTCTGTTTTAACATAACTCCTTTGGTCCTGGTGAAATATCTCTGTTTTCTGTATAATGATACTAGATTTTGCCACAGATCACATCAGCTTTTTAATATATTCAGAATAACACTGTAAATTTGAAAAATATAAGGATATTGCATAGATAATTCTAAATGTCAATTTATTCTTACACGCTAAAATAAAATTTTGTTTTCTAACATGAGTGGGATTAATTTACCACCTCCTTTATGATATGGTATGTCAGAATCAGTTCTTGTGTAGTCAGATAAACTTTAGTTTCAGGACATTATCCTTCTTAAAAGTTAAGAAGAAAACAAAGTGTGCCAGTTCGTGAAATACTTGACGAAAGATGAGGTTTTCTTTTTCTTACTGCAAGCATTGGCTTCTTGCATCTAATGGCCTTACCAGTGCTATTGGATTGGAGGTTAAAACATGTATTCCGTTCAACCTTTGTTCCTACACTGGAGGTCAGTTTTGTGATTTTTGTTTTTGCACATGGGGACTCAGTTTTGATGGTTTTATATGGCAATGAAAAGTTTTCCTTATATTTTCAAGGAGCATGCAGTAACATAATGCTGCTCAAATATTAGCAGCTACATAGGAATTTTTATTTTTGCTTTTTAAAATGAAGTGTGGCATGTCAGGTTTCTTTTAATGTTTAGGGAGTTTAGCTGTGGCCACTTAATAGCATGGCAGGTAACAAGCATGCACTTTACAACATTCAGTTCATCACTTCTGTGCTCATTCCTTTTCCTTATGGAATGACTAGTGTCTTCTTACCTGTTTTTGTGTAAGGTAAATGAATGTGATGAATAATTATTTTGAAATACAATTTTTTTTTTTTAAAAGTGATAAATGAAAATAATAAACTTTATTTTTGTTTCTTCTTTTTAAAAGGTTAAAAGAATCCAGTGTGGCAACATGTTTGTCTAGAGTCCTTGCTATTTGGACTAATTCAGCGCTGGCTGCCCTTGCTTCGGGCTCTCCAAATCTGAAAATCAAGCTTAATGGGAACTCTGACATAATTGGGAAGGTGCTGGAATACATTTATACACACTGGGACCACCCTCTGGATGCCATTAGGCACCAAACCAAATTGATATTCAAGAATCTTCTTCAGATACACCAAGGCACCATTACTGGATCCAATGAAGAATCAGACCCATTCTTTTCAAGGCTGATAAAGCATTTACTAAGCTTGGATTGGCATGTGAAAGGGAAGTACTCTTCTCTTGGCTGTCTTGTGGAGTGTGTGGGCACTGAAAATATACTACAGTTGGACAGAACAATTCCAGTACAAATCCTGGATGTGATGAATGATCAGTCTCTTGCACCTTATGCTAGTGATCTTCTGGAAACCATGTTTACAAATCACAAAGCCCATTTTTCTTCGAGTTTTCGAGAAAGCACCTGGATTGATCAGTGGCACAACATCTGGGTTTCTCCTCTTCTAGTAATACTATGTGAAGGGAACCATGACCAAACTACTTACATAATAGATTACTATTTACCAAAATTACTCAAATGTAACCCTGACAGCCTGAGCTACATGATTAGAATTCTTCAGGCCTCTGCAGATGCTAATCTGGGTAAGAAAATAAATTTAGTGTTTGTAATTATAATTGCTTTTTTAAAACAAAAATCTCAGACATGATTTCTGATCTATTATTGTTGTTAGAATTAACTTGGGAGAAAAATTCTAGATGGTTATGATTGCTATTTAGTATTTCAAGGTGAAAGTCATAATAACCACAAGTGTGTCTTCATGACATGAGCAAAATAATTACTATTCCTTCCCACCTAGTGGGTGCCTTACTGTTCGCTTCAAATGCCAGGGTTTATTATGTATCTGTATTTCCTTCTACTGTTTTTTGGTTCCACTGTTGTTTCTTACACGGGCGTGTCCAGTAACGGGGTTTTACAGACTGTTTTTTCTTGCAAATATGTGCACATGAGATTTATGTTTCTCTTTTAGTTTTTGATGTGATTTAGTGTAATTCTAAAATAATGGCTTGTGAGACCTCGTAAGGTCTTCTTTTTCATATGTGTCCAAGATGAAGCTTCTCAGGAACCAGGCAATTTAGAACTAGTTTAATCTATAACAGGACCATCTTTTGGGATTTACAGGTTAGAAATAAAAGGGAGTGGAGGTCGGTCATGTGGAAAGTGTTGGGAGTTTCTGACAAGCATTGCAAACAGTACATTGTTTGCATTACTCGAACTATAATTATTACTAGTTTTAATTTTTTTTAGGCTCTTGTAGTACTAGAGGAGCTCTTGGAGCATTAATGGCATGCCTGAGAACTGCCAGGGCTCACGGACACCTGGAGCTTTCAAATATCATGAGCAATGGTCTTGTATCCACTGAATGTATAAAACAAGGTCTAGTTCATCAGCACAGTCAGGTAAAGGTCAACCTTTTATGTGTACTTTTAAATTAGAACAATTGCTTTGATCCTGATCCCTATGTCAGCATGGTTTTAAAACAAAGATATCATCATAGGTGCCAGTAACTGTTTTATGGTTAACTTCCAAATATCTTTCAGGTTTGCATTGATGCTTTAGGTTTACTTTGTGAAACCCATCGTACCACAGAAATTGTGTCTATGGAAGAAATGCAACTAATTCATTTTTTTATGATGTACAACTTGAACAGTCAGTCTCCTTCAGTAAGGCAACAGATCGTTTCTATACTGAGAAAGGTAATTTCAAATGTTAAGCAATGTCTAATGTTCCTGTTACATTAGTTATAGTGACATTAAAAAAAAAATTTCCTGAATATGTTACGAAGCTGCTCATCTGAAAGAATAGAAGCTCTAAGGCTAAGACTTTGCTGTATGCATTACCCAGCTGAATGGTGTTAAGTCATTGCAGGCAAGGATGACTTAAACAAAAGCTCAAGTGGTAGGCACAGTAATTTGGTCGGGAATGGTTGCGGATGTTGCTTTAACCCGTCAGTGCGTGCGCAGTTTACCAATAGCAAATCAATGTGCTGTAGGGTAAGCAATGAACCTCGTGTTACCTTTGCTGCAGGCTCAGATTGTGCTTACATAGACTTGTCACACCTCAGGCAAATTCACAGTCACTTAATCAGCCTCAGAAACCTCATGTAGGTAAAATGAGAAAATGGTGAATGCATAAAGAACGTTTTGGAAGACATTAATGGGAAAAGAAAACCGTGTGGAAGGAGAAAATAACTAATTTGAGATGGGTGGTAAATGAGGAAATAGGTTTGCAGAAACAAAAGAGAAATATAACTCTTTCAATTCTCGCCTGGTGCAGACTGAGGAACATGAGATGGAAGAATTGTGTTAGAGGGAGTGTAATAAGAAAGGGGATACTACCAGGGGGTAATAAAAGAGATAGAGGAAGCATTCTATAGGTGCTAGTCAAACTCTTAACGAGATACTGAGGCTGTAAAAATCATATGCATTAATTGAACTTTTTTATATATTCCACAGAAAATGAGGAGGTGGGAGGAGAAGACTAGGCATGCATTTAAGGAGGAAGATGAAAGAAGGTGTTGGAGGTCAGAGGGAGGGGAATAAAGGTCACAAGAGAGATGGGAAGCAAATCCTTGGTTTTGGAGGGGAGAGAGAAGGATCTGTTCTGTGTTGTGTTGTGTGCAAACTTCCTAAATATTACAAACAATATGATCTGGAAAATAAGGTGAAAATCTGCCTTTCCCTTATTTAACTGTCAATGATTCTTGCCTTACCTGTGTTTTGCTTTTGTTTTAAAAGTTATTTTGTAGGATACAAGAAAGTTCCCAGGTGCTTTATAAATTGGAGCAAAATAAAACCAAGCAAGAGTTACTTGAAAACTCAACTACAATGCATCCTTTGGGGATTTTGCAGCAATATAAAGTAAGTTAGACTGCTAGCCATACAGATGTAAGAGGTGGGATAGCATTTCTGAAAGTTTGTTGTTCTTGAACAGCTCTGAGTAAGTTAGGCTGTGTGTGTATTAGGAAATAGTGCAGTGCAGAAGGAAAAAAAATCTGTAAAACCAAACAGTGCTGAGGAGCTTGTCCACTCTGATGCACTTACACAGGTTAATTTTGGCTAAATATACTGTTGTTGATGAACTGAGTGCCCATTAGTAGTTGGGTGTGTCTTCAAGGTCAACGTTTTTCAAAAGCAATAAAGATTATTATCTGAGTGGTTGCTCCATGATGTGAATTAAAGCAGCAGTAAGTGAGGAATGGCTGGAGATGTAACCACAATCAAAAAAAAAAGAATTGGGTAAATGTCCTGTCAGCTGTTGGCCATTTAGTAGTGAGTTTTAAATGATGTGTGTTACCTGGACTTCAAATAGAGATCAGTTGAGCTTCAGCCTTTTTCTTCTCTCCAGAATGATCAGTGAGTGAGAGAATGACTGAGAGAGCTTCAATATGAAGACTTCTTTTGTTTTTGTCCTTTTTAAGGACAAATTAGGCTTTATTTAAAGGCTCACATCATTGGTTTCTTTGTGTTAAACTTTCTTTGTCTCGAGTTCTACTTTTCTGGGTCAGCTAATTTTCAAGTTTTGATACAATGGCCATCTTTTTGTGGGAGTGGGTAAGGGAAACTCTTGGGTTAAAAAATCCCAAAGGATTGTCCAGCCTTCACTGCCTCTAGGAAACAAGAAATTTTGTCAGTACTACAAAGGTAGGCCTCCCATTCTTCCAAAATTAACTGTAAGGTCATAATTTTCTGGGTAACATGTAAAGCAGAATGTCCTGAATTTGGTTACTTAGACTTTTGCTTGTAGTGCATCTTAAATTTTTTCTTGTGATTTTCAGGATTTCATGTCGTCTGTATGTGACAGACTTTTTGAGGTATTGTTTCCTGGTTCATCACACCCAACCAGATTTTCTGCACTAAGTATTTTGGAATCAATAGCAGAAGTATTTTCTGTTCCACAAGGTGAGAAGCCTAATTTATAGACTGGAGGAATGAGTGGTATTGGAGAAGATTCTTTTACACCATCTAATAAATTTCTGTCAAAGTAAAATAGTATTCTTAGTCCTTAATTTTTATGGCATTTCCTGGGTTGATTTCATTTTACCTGAAGGAAGGATTGTAAGTTTTATTGGAAAAAGGAATATTGAAGTGAAAGCAAATGTTTATAGCCTGTTGAGTGTCTTCCATATATTGGGATTCTCTTGCATATCCTGTTTTTTAGCAAGGGTTTTCAATGAGTTTTTGTTATTATGAACAAAACTTCTGGACAAGTTCCAATATATTTGATAACTTACTCCTTTATCCTGTTCAAACATCTTGATAATTTAAAAAACTGAGTTCATAAAAACTCTTGATTGAAAAACCTTGCATCTCCTCATGATATTATTATACAAAATAAGAAACAGTTTTAATGACCAGTTAATGATGTTGTGCTGCTGTTATTTTAAATTTTCTTCATGATGTTATGGAACCCCAATTCAAGATGTATTAGTTAGAGCCTTGGAGTACTGATGGTCTTGCTAAATCTCGTCTTGGGATCATATGGCCAACATAAAAGTATGTTTTCAGACTTAAATTGTACCTTCTTTTTTTTTTTTAAGAAATTATTTATGTAAGATTAAGGTTGATTTTGAAAGAATAAATGTTGTCTTGTTAGGTCTTTTCTCAAAACACCTTGATAAATGATGAACACATTAATTTTATTATTATGAGTATGTAGTATATTGTTACTGCCTTTTTTCAATAGAAAGTTGTATTGAGAGTTTATAAAAAAAGCTTAGGACTTCAGAAACCTGATGTTGCTTTTATAAAGGAGGTTTAGTTGCTGTTGTGTTCTCTGCTGGATGGTGGTGCACATGTTTACATCTTAAAAATTCTGACTTCTTTATAGCATCATATCAGTCACCAGAGGTCATGACTCCTTTACATAAAAATTAAAAGTAAAATATTGTAATGGCTTACATTTTGGGGGATTATTCCTATGATAGAAGAACCCAAAAGACCAAACGCCAAAACACACTGAATTTTTTAAACCTTTTTTTGAAAGTAATTATTGTCTAATATTACATACTTCCAGGAATATAATTTTCAAACAAAGTGCTGAATTTAAAGGGAATAAATGGGATTCTGTTTTTGGCAATAAGTTACTTTCAGTATTACTAAGAGTAATTTTTTTGGATAAGGTAAGCTTCTTTTTCCCCCAGCAGTAACTAGGGTATTTTAAGACCTGTTAAGACTAGTAAGTTAAAGTTTTAGCTAAAGCATTATTCTGACCTTGTTGTTATGCTTCTTGTAGTGTAGTGAAGCAGAATGTGAATACAGTGCTTATTGTGGAAAGAGTTACAGCAAAATTATCTAAGCCATTGATTTCTTTGAATAGGTCAGGCACAAGTTTTTCAGTTGGATCAGGTGATTGATTCTACTCGTGTCCAGACTTTGATCCAGTGTTTTGCCAGTACTTTTGAGGAAGTGAAAGTTCTGGCATTTGGGCTTTTGATGAAACTACGTGATGTTGCATTTAATTTCCAGGTATGGAATTTGAGAGAGTTTAAAGGGAGTAATTTTGTGAAAGATGAATGTTCTGTATTATACCAGGTACTTGGGTTAGGTACAAAGCACAATTCCTGAAACTTGGAAGTCAACCCAAGTTATCTGCAGTAGTGTTCATTGCTAACATATTTTATATATTTTTATACAGCTTCTGCCCTTACCTAGGGAGGCTTGTTTTACCAATGGATGAAGGCATTTGGGAAGTTCATTGGCTGTGACTGTGAACTATCAGAGAACTCTGTGACTGTGAACTGTCAGTTCATATGAACTCCTTGCTTAACTGTGACTTCCCTTTGGAAATGACTGAGGCATTTTGACTTGGTTATTCTTGTATTTTAAGAAATTCAGCTCCTCGTTTTTTTCCTTTCTGATTGATTTCAGATTTCATTATATGATGATATTTTTTAATTTCTCACAAATTTTGCCCTTTGAACTCAATACTGATTTTTTTGCTTTTTAATTAATAAAAGGTGACTTTTAAATTAATAAGTACTGATGAACAGATACTGTTTCCTGGTAGACTACGCTTCTCTGTGATGTCCATTAGCAGATAAAACACAGTCATGTTCCTATGAAGTGCAGTGTGATTGAATATTCCTTTATAAATGACTTTCCCCATCCTCAGTGTGTATGTAATTGTATGCTTGCTGAATACATGCACATGCATGTTTTGACTGTAAGGTGATCAGTGCACAAAATAACTGTTTTTCTTCAGAAATATGTACCAGCAAACTTAATGAAAACCAGATTCTCAGATTTCAGGGTGGTAAATAGCTTAATTAAATCAATATGAAAGCTCAAAAAATGAGCATTATTGTTGGTTTTTTTTCAGGATTCTGGAAATATAGATCTTCTATTCCAAGCAGCAATGGATCTTAGCACAAGTACCAAGCCATATGATTGTGTCACTGCTTCGTATTTGTTGAACTTTTTAGTACATCATGAAGGATTGCAGCATATTTGTTTAGGAAAATGGGTTGAGCATAACACCCAGGTGGATGAAAACACATTAGTGAGTATAGTGGAGAAGAACACTTTGGCAGGTAATATTTTGGGGGAAAAGTTTTTTATATTTATTTGAAACTTTACTGCTTTTCCTTATGGCTTTTTGGTAGTGGGCTTAGTAAGAGATGCTTATTTCTAGCAGGATTTTAAGTATATTTTGTTTTGCTGTTAAGAAGCCAGGTGCCTGGCTTAATCTGGATTTGTGTTGAAGTTATTGAATATCCTAGAAGATGGCTTTTGTTATTATTTTGACAAGTGACATTGAGGCCCAGGTAGTGAGCCCGGTGAAGCTGGGCACATGAAGTGCAGGGAAAGGAGCCTCTGCTTCCTCTAAGACCTCGGTCACCCAAAGGGAAGGCAGCAGTAGTTGGTCTGTGTATGTTCCAGTACTTGATGTTTGCAAAACTGCCCCTTGTTGCTCTGGTCATTGGAAGCCTTTTTCTGAGTAATTTTCAGTCCTGCACATACACATCCACAGTAATCAGGCTTTGTTCATATCTGGAATATTTTTCTTTGGTTTAGTGCCCCTGGATGAAAGATGACAGGGCTCTGGAATTGGCAGGTTTAGCAAATTTCTTAATCAGGCTTCATGCACCTTTTGTAATTTTCAATACAACTAAAGTATTTAAATTCGTTATTTGTAATAAACAATTTTATATAATTCGTAGATTTTTAGTAAACTAAGTATTGTGTACTTTTTGTGCCATTATTGTCTTCTCTGTAGATGCCTATTAATACTTCATATGCAGTGAAATAGTGATTTTGAGACATGGTTGTTTTTGCCATAAATGGAGGAAATGTTTGGATAACCTCATGTCTCATTGCTGTAGAGTATCTCCTGTTGTTAGTCATCCATGGTTCCTTGTTAGAGTCTATATTTCATTCAGATTCTGACACTGAGATGCTGGAAGGTATAATTAAAATAGGCACATGTATCCTTGAAAACTGGTCAGGTTCTTTAGCAGAAAACAGAGGGTTCAGATATTTAACCACGAACTTTTGGTGTTTAGTATTCTGCTGAACTGGAGAGACACATTATATTAATGTGCCTCTTAAGGGTGAAGTCTGACTTGCAGTGTGTCATAGGTGACTTCTTGTGACTTCATCATAACCTGTGGGATTGTCCCCAAATGTAGGATCAGGATTGGGCTTTTCACAGCTACCATTTGATTCAGATAGATTAAATTGACTATACCAAATATTGCTGGAGTTTAGGTTACTGAAAATCAACAATAACCTGTATTTAAGATACAAAACAGAAAAATGTGTAAACAAGAAAACTGAATTTTCCATTGAATTGTTGTGTAAACAGGCTTTATTCCTTAAAATACCTCTTAAAGCAGATTTATTTCTTAGAAAATACAATATATATGTATAATGCAAATCTGTGCTTTTAAAAATTTTAGTTATCAAGCTTTTGTTGATGAATGTCGAAGAAGAAATATTCCAAGCCAAGAAGTCTCTGCTTCGAGCAGCAGCATCATTCCCAATGTATGGGAGAGTGCATTGTATAACTGGAGCTTTGCAGCAATTATCCTTTAAGTAAGTAAAACATACTAAGTTGTAACTCCATGTTTAAGTGCAGTGGAAGAGCTGTTCAGGAGAACATAAAAGCATACAGTATTATTTATAACAAAATCCAGAACCTGGATCTGGCTGCTGCAGTGTTTAGCTGGCCCTTTCACACTTCCTTTATATGTGTTAAACTCAGCCTTAGGACTTTTCAATCTGTACCCTGTTTGTAGTTTTCATAAATACCATTGTGGAAGTGTTTGTAATTTCAGCTCTTTCTTTTAAATTTAAAATTATTTTTAATCCATGTTATGATGTTTTTGATTGTGATTTTGGTTTTGTTTTTTTTTTNTTTTTTTTTTTTTTTTTTAAGTAACTTGACACTGGTATCTGAATGGAAGGAAATGGTGACCAGGCTCATTCTGATGTCATACAAACTCTCTGCTGTGGTATCACCAGTAGTACAGAGCTCATCACCAGAGGGTCTTATTCCAATGGATACTGATCCAGGTAAAGAAACTAACAAACAGAATCCCCAAAGAATTCTGTTAAAATCTGGTGCCCCTGAAGTTCTGTTTGTTTTGCAGTGATTAAGAATTAGAATGAGCACCCCTCCCTTTCAGTTTCTTGTTGTATATCATAATCTTAAGCCACTCTTTTAACTTCTGATAAAGGTTGTCCTGACTTCTGCACTAAAAAGCCCCCGATTGTGTTGTTGCATCACTTCAACAGATACAAGAGGGGGACTGTAAATTCAGTTTTCTTCCTTAATCATTCTAATCACCATAATTTTACATTTTTATTTTTTTTAATGCTAATAGCTTTCTTTTGCACTTATACACCCAAAATTAATTACATCGGTATAAAGAACTTGAAGTAAAAGACTAAACCATCTTAAATATCCCTCTTGTTTAATATGCAGAAAGTGCAGGTCGTCTGCAGATGATTCTGAATGAGATACAACCACAAGACACGAATGATTATTTTATGCAAGCAAAAATTTTGAAAGAACACTGCAAAGAAGAGTCTGAAAAGCTGGCTGACCAGAGACCAGTGAAAAATACTTGCACAGAAATGAGAGGTAAATCCAGTGCTTATTAATTTATTAATTTATTAATTAATCCAGTGTATTATTAATTTAACAAAGGTATTTTTTATGGAGTAGGCATTTTATGTGGGTTATCAAAATTGAAAATTACTTGCTCCATATAATGTTTCAGTTCTTATCTCTCAGCAGCTAGTTATTTGGACATGATTTTAAAGACTAATTCACTGTCTTTCTGGAAGACTGTGGTTAATCTCTCTTAAGGCACTAGTGAAGTTTAGTTGTTTTGATATTGGCCTGGACTCTATTGCCCTTACTGTGCTGGCCAGGTAATCTTTGACACCTTTTCTATCAAGCAACACTTCTGATGCATTTCTTGTTGAAAGGTGTTACTATGATTTCCCTTTCCAGTGTACACAAGGCTAATGGGGAATATGTTCGTGCAATACAACTTGTTGCATGAAATTACATAAACAGAAACTTCAGTTAAAAAGATTCCAGTGCTAAAATGTTAGGTAGTATTTGTCTGTTTTAATGAATAGCAGCTATGAAATTAAGCCTTATAGTGATAAGGAAATTGTAAGCTTTGGTGTCTTTAGTGTAGGCCAGAATAAATTTATAGAATATCTGTACATTTTTAAATTTAATCGTTTGTGCAAGCTTTTGAACTTCCTTTCCTCGCTTGTTTTTTTCTGTGTTTAAAGTAATTTTGATCTGGCTGTATGAAAGAAGTGGATAAATACGTAAAAGTGTCACAGCGGCCGCCAGGTGGGGGTGTTGCGCTGTAAACGCAGTGCATTTGCGAGGCCTCTCCCTTCTGGAAGGTGTACTGTGAGTGATGGGTTTAGGAATGATGGGGAGCTTGTTGGAGCCTGGCTCCAAACTTGTAGATGTTTCTATAGTTCAGTGTGCTGGTAAATAACAATTGTGACCCAAAGGCCTCTACTCTTTAAAATAGCACTGTTCTGGTAAAATGTTCATGCTACAGCCTTTCCCAAGTGAAATAAAGTACAGCAAGTGTTGAGGAGCGGAAACAATTAGGGTCAGCAGCACTGACTTATCTTTTGGGTAGGCAAGTTTGGAAATTTTTTCTTAGTTAATTGTGTTTTCTAAGAAGATCAGGCTAAGTGCAGTTTAAATTACACGTCTGCAACTGAGAACCTTGACTAACACTGTTGCATTTGGTGGTTTTTATTTTTAAGGTAAAGAAAGGCAAACGTGTGATGTCACGGCTCAAATGGTTCTTGTATGTTGCTGGAGAAGCATGAAGGAAGTATCTCTGCTCCTAGGGACACTGTGTAAACTTCTGCCTTCACAGACTACATCTGAACCTTCAAATGGGTTGATTACTATAGAACAGGTAGGGGAGTAATTCTTATTATAATGCCTGCAATGTCTTTTTGGGTAGTAGTGAGAGGAAGGCAGTTTTCAGAAAGCTTTTTTCTTAAGTCTACTTCCCTATATGGGCCATTCACTTAAGAGTTGGTCTTGATGATCCTTGTGGGTCCCTTCCAACTCAGAATACTCTGTGATTCTGTATGGGAAAAGTTGTGGGGTTTTAATTTTTTATTTTTTGTATTTGCCATGTTCTTGTGGTTTTCTTGGTTTATTATACTTGGTTAACAGTCTTGTTTTTGTGAAGTGATGTTCAGAAAGCATAACTACAGTAGAAACATGTAAGTGAAGAAATTATCATTATTATTATTGACTTCTAACAAACAAAAGAAACTAGCAAACTCAAGGAATATTAATTCTAATTGTATTGGGTTATTTATGAGATGTATGCTGTGTTTGGGGATACCAATGCCTGCCTGTCTCCCCACCCTTTGTTGCTCTCTCTCTTGGTATATATAAGGCACTTATAGAGCTGCTAAAAATCTTCTAAGCTGATGTCATATTCAGAATGTCTTCTGTTTCATTTTACTTAAAGCTCTTCATTAATTAAACTTCATAGCCAATAGTTCTAAAAGTTAAACATGCTGACTAGTCTTAATCTTGTCCTCCATAGGAGACTGAATTATGAATAATTTGTATGTAATGTGACTCTCTTTTTCCTCCAATTTTTTTGATTTAAGGGATCAGAAATGTTAATATGCCATCTGGGTCTCTTGTAGAGTGTTGAGTTTGATGTTTACAAGAAATTAGATTACCACAGGCATTTATTTGGGAAATATTTTATGTTTATTAAATTTCTGTTTTTAATTGATGACCTTTTCATTTCCATATGGTTTCAACAAAACCAGTCTCTCCATGGAAGATTGAAATATGCAAGACTTACTACTTTTTAACTTCTTTTTCTTTCCAACAGAAAATACTTAGTTTTTCCTTAGGTGTTAGAGCTTTCCACCTTAAAATAATTAATAGTAGAATGGACTGTAAATCTTATTTGTTATGTTATCTATTATTGGGTGTCCCAGAAATAGGGTTGGCATCTTTATTCTTGTGGTGTCTCTACCCTTCATGTTTTCATCTGGTTAACAGCTGTGCTTGTATTGTTGCAGGAGTCTGGAGGGTAGATGAGAGAACAGATACTCATTTCCACCATTATGGTCATTAATTTGCACCAGGTCGAAAAGGAATGAGTTGGCTTTTACTGTAGCATCTCTGTCTTTAGAAAGCAGACATTAGTAGATACCCTTTCAGAAATGCTGTGTTATTAAGCAAGGAGCTGGACTTCGATGATCCTTGTGGGTCCCTTCCAACTCAGGATATTCTGTGATTATATGAAGATACCTTCTCTTCCTATAGATGCCTCCTTAGGTTATATATGCTTCAGATGTCTTCCTGTAAAACAGAATGTCTGCATTCTAATTTGAAGAATGCTAACTGATTTGAAGTCAGTTTGAAACCCTGATTTTCCTTAGGCTTGCAAGGAAATACACATAGGAATACAATTTCACTGAATGTATACAAATAGAAGTACTGTGGGTGTTTTTTCTGCATTTTTGAAATTGGCATTACTGTATTGTACCAAAAAAAGGTGATTTCATCATAAATGACTGAAAATGTCAATACTATAACTGCTGTGGCTTCAGACTTCTATTAAACACTTTTTGGTGTTGACAAGTAAGACAATTGGATTTTGGAATCTTATGCATGTAGAACCTTCCTTTAAAGTTGCCTGTTCTTTTTCTTCATTCTGTAAGTATTAAAAGAGATTTAAGAATACAGAGAAGAAAATCTCGAGAGAAACCTTGGTCATCTTGCCTTGAGTCAGGACTAAGTGATCGTTGAAAAAAAGTCTGATAGCACCGCTTGACCGGTCTGTTGTCATCCTGTTGTAAACCTTCCCATCTTGTACCTATGTAGGAGACCTTGGCAAAGGCAGCTCATGTATGATACTTTGTTGTTGCTGCTAGGAAGTTGGGACAATATCAGATTTACTCTCTCCTTGTCTTTTGAGTTAGAGATTGGGTTTACATGGCATTTGATACCACTGTGCACACTGACTGTAACATCTTCAGCTCCGTGGTGTGGAAATGTGTGTATAGAGCAGCCTCAAAATACTGTATCTGGAGTCGCAGTCTTCAAAGTCTAAGCTGTTCTACCATGGTTGCTTTGCCTTCAGAAGCAGACATAGGAAGGGCATAGAATATCTGGAGTATAGTAAATCTCTCTATTCAAATACCTAATCGACTTTTCATTTTCCATCTGATCCTAAAAGTCCAGTGATAACAGGCTCAAAGGTCTGCCTGTTAAGATGGTCAATACAAATAGTATCATGTCCCAGTACCACCAGGTAATTAGCAAAACAATATCTAATGAAGACTGTGTTGAGTTTGTCATATGATCTGCAAATCATGAGAGTGCTCCAAGCCTGGACGAACCTTAGCTCTTCCTCAAACTCCTGTTTATCTCACCTGTGAAGTTTAAAGACTGCTTTGAGAGATAAGCTTGCCAGAGCTGTATGCCAAAGTGAAAAGACTTAGTTGTCCCAATGCCAGGAATTCTGCTTGTGTTAACCCAACAGTTCCAAGAGAGCTGATCTGAGTCCTTGTGATGGAACACTGAATTGACAGAAGGCTTGTAGGTACTGACAATCCTCAGTACTTGCTACTTATTTGTGCCATCAGTGCAAAAATGTGGCTCCCTTTGCTGCTTTGGAGCAGATGGAAGCAATTTGTTCTACTATAGGAAGAATTAAAAAAAAAAATAAACAAAACCCCCAAACCCACCAAAAAAACCAACCTCTCTTCAGTTCTTAATATAATCAGTCTTATCTCCTCTGGAGGTTCATAGTGTTTGGCAATATTTCACAGACTACAATTAGTTTTGAATTGAGATGCTTTTGCAGTCCTTTGTGCATTTTAAGCCATCCTTTATTAATGGTTTGAAAAAAACCCACCATCTAGAAGAACCTTACTACAGTGGCATCTTATTTATGTGGAGGCACAAATGTACCAACCACTTTTCAGAGCCCTCTGAGAATATCCAGTACAGAATTTATGTCTTGAATACTGATATTCTTGGCCTCAGCAGCAAGTGTGACCCTGTAAATTGTTCACTGTTGATTTAGTAACACTAACCTGTTGTATCCTAGATTTTTGACCAAGATGATCGAATGTATTTATTATATTTGCTCCCTATTCCATATTTGAGTATTTTAACTTCATCAGGGGTGCTATTTCATGAGCAAGCAAAGTTGGTAGAGGCACCTTGTATTATAGCTGCTGTCGGTCTTCATGATGTTGTAGAAAATGTGAATTCTTTGACCTCTCCATCATGATGTATGAAGTACTGTTTTTCTGACGTGAGGAAGCTGGACACTCATGGATGGCATGATGCCATTGCATAAGAATCCATGCCTACACACTTACCTCAGGCTCAGAGATGTTATTTGCAAGAACTGAGTTATGCCAGTGCTTTTTCTAGCCTGTGAGCTCAATTTGATGCAAGCTTCTAGTCAGTATGGCTGTTGCAAATAGCTCAGAAGTATAAATAGTAAAGTTGAAAGTTACATGACAAAAAAAAGAATCATATGAATTGCTCTAAAAATGTAAGTGTGGTGGTGGAACAGGGTGGTAAATTGATTTGCCTGTGTATGGTTTCCTTGTTTCGGTTTTGTTTACACACCTGGAGAGCTGGTCTGTGTGGGTCAGTTCCTTCTGAATAAAGGGCACTTACTCCTTCTTTTTGGGCTAGAAAGCTGAAATGAAACCCTGTGGATACATAAACTACCTTAAAATCAACTCAGAGAAATAACCTTTTTAGCTCAGGTATTTCCAGTTATTGTGTGTTTCGTATTAGGTGAATTTTAGCTACAGGAAATAATAACTAGACTGTCTCAATTTTTTTTTTTTTTAACTGTTGCAATCTCATTACTTGGGTAATACAAATTATTTAACTGGAGGATGAAAAGCTATATAGTTAGATATGGCTAACTTCTCTGACAGCTTAATTACTTGTCAAACTATTAAAGTATTAAAATCATAAGTAACAGAATAAGTAGAATTTTATAAGAAACTTGATGTGATTTTATGCATGGTCTTATATAAAAGCTTAAAGAAACTTCTGCTGGAGAACTTTTAGGAAATACTCTTGAGGAAAATTTTGCATAATAGAATTAAGTATGTGCTATGCATTTTAAACAAATCAAATTGGAAGTTTGATTTAGACTTGAAAGTTGATGAGAATTAGAGCAAAAAACCCAACAAATAAAACAGCTTAGTTTAAAAACTTGGTATCCTGATAGAACTCTAGAAAGTAACTATGAGTAAAAGTTTAGATGTCCCATTTGCCTTTTTGACACTTAAATATAGCTCTCGTTGCTAAATACATACAACATCTTTTTCATTTTAAAAGTGTTTCTAAGAGTCCACAGCAATTATGCAGAATCCTAGAACCTTAAAGATACCTAAGGTAGATTTGTTTTCCTTTGGCACAATTTTTAGAGTTTGAATTTCGTATCTTCGATGTTTTTGTAGATGTTTGTTTCTGCTGTTATGCTTTAGCAGATATTTTCTTTGGGATTTTAGGTAAGAGTGTAGGCAGACAAGAAAGATTCAAAATTTTCCTCTGAAAATAAGGGTCGTCCCTTTCTTCTCTTAAAATCTGTATACCTCTTGGACAAATAATCAATTTTATGTCCTTTTTTTTTTTTTTTTGCTTTTTTTGAGGATCCAGAACTACCCTTTTGACCTGAAAAATTGAGTATAATATTTGTTGTTTGTTTGGGTTTTTTGTTTTTGCTTTTTTTTTTTTTTTTAATTATAGGACTTCTAGTTACTTTTTGCTTGTACCAGTGACCTTTTCAACCAGGGGAAGGATTGCTGCTTGTGACTGCAGAATACTTTGCATACATAAATGAATTGTGTATATCTAATTTCACTTTTTTTTTTTTTTTAGGTTAAAAATATCGGTGATTACTTTAAACAT
>NW_016690213.1:4307491-4397317 GCF_001604755.1 Lepidothrix coronata | reverse complement strand
CTGTTGCTCTGAAGTGACTGTAAGTCTTTGCTTTCCCAGGCTCCTATGATCTGCTAGGAAGACTTGTAAAATTGAAATGTCACTAATGGACTTTGTAGTGAAATTTACTAAAAGTGGAAATAACTTTTCAGCAAAAGTTATCAGTAATCACTGATGTGAAGGGAAGAGTCTTAAAGCGAGAGAAAGAAACCCTGGGGGGGGGAACTGTTCTTATGTATTGTGATGCTTCTAGAGTTAGGAAATACATGAGAGAAGGAAGCGTAAGATACAATGTTAAGGCACTGCTCAGTTCAAATACATAATAATTTTTGACACTGTTCATGTTTTCCCTCCCATTTCTTTTCCTGCTTGGTGCGAAAGAGAGATAGGGGTAACAACACTGTCTTTCTGAAATTTTGACGCCACCCAAGATTCTCTCTGCTCTGCTTTACTGATAGAGAAACCTCAAACCAGCACCCTTCTCAATGCACTTATGTAGTTTGAAAAATTTTTTCAAATTTTTTTGCTTCATGTAGAGCAGATGCTATGAAAAGGAGGATGCAAGTGGAACGACTTTGCAGTTTCACAGTTGTTGTTCTTAAAAGTAGACTTATAACTTGAATAGTAATGTGTTTATGAGGCTAAATTCTTGTCTCTTCATTTGCCTGAGAAATGCCAGGGGAAGTATCTGAGTCTAGCTTTATGAAAAACAGGAATCACGTGACTTACATGCAAAAGAATAATTCCACAGGTCTATTGAGAGAGGGAAAATGGTGAAAGAAAACCCCTTTTTCCCCATGTTGGAACTAACTGCAGCAATTGGAAACTCTGACTTCTGGATACACCCTTGTAGAAAATGCTTCTGGTCATATGAAATTTATGCTACAAAGCACTGACATCCAGGAAGGCCAAATCCAGGATCGACCCTTTGTTAGCGCACCATTTATTTTGGATAGGAGAAAATACAGGTTTATAACTTAGGGAAAGGGGGTTAGCTTTAGTTTTGGATTTCCGGGCTTTTTCCTACTCATTGGTACTGACCACAGAAGAGGTTTGAGACGTATGAAATTCTTATAACCGGCAGACAGACAGAAAATTGTAGATTATACTTAATGTACTGGGTCTTAAGTAATTTGTGTATCAAGTAACTGTGTTATATTTTCATTATCAGCAGTATTTGTTTGATCTAGTAGAAATAATTACTATTTCATTCTGGAAAATGACATTTGAGCTTGAGACTTCGTTATTCTTAAAATTTAGGGCCACCTGCTTCTTAGGACAATATTCTTCTTGCCAGACCATAAGGAGATGGAGCTGCCAAATTTAAGGGAGTAGTCATCTCCATTTCAAAGTCAATAGTCTCTAATGTTTCTAACTCTAAAGCAATAACTCTTTCACCTTCTAATAAATAAAAGTGCATTGGTGGGTGACTGAACAAGGTAGAATTACTTGTGGCAAGATCAAAGCAATACAGCTTTAAGGGAATCTGAAGTTTATTGGAGTTCAGTATGTTTCTCCTCTTTCTACGAGTACTGAAAGGGGAAAAACCCCTCAGTTTACTTAATAAAAAAAATATACAGTGTGCTATGTAGCAACTTTTAAATATTTCTTTAATGCTTTACTTTGTGTTCCTCTGCACCTCAGCAGATGTGAGTATTTCTTGTGGGGTGTTTGTGTTAATACTAAGAAAATGTACTGAGGAGAGGTGAACACTGTTCTTTGCATGACTAAACTAAGACAGTTAAATTCTACTTAGCTGGGGATGTAGAACGAGGTGCAGACATGATCAGAAGGAGTAGCTTTTGCAGAAAGTGTTGACATGGATGAAGAGAACTTCAAAGTAGTATCTAACTGCAGAGACCCATGGAGAAGATCCATGAGAAGTTTTGCATGGTCTCAACCCTAGACTTGTGTCCTCTTGTGTACCCAAGTACGAGCAAAGGAACACATCCTGAAAGTAAGGGGGGGAAGCCAATTACCAGCAACAGAAAGAGAAAAGTCAAAGAAAAGAGAACTCACTGTGAATCTCCAGGTTAATTTGATTGCTTCTGTCATACACTTGGGGCAAGAAGTGCCTTTCTCTTATGCTGTGGTGTGAGGTGACATACCTCTTGTGAACCCATGTTTCTCTAGAGTTCTGGACTGCTGGTTTGCATTCTGGCTGTGGTTTTGAAGAGATACTGCCCTTCAAAAATGGGGAAGAGGCCTGGCAGCAGGGCAGGAAACCTGTGGTGGAAATGTTACAGGAATTACTGAAGAGTAAGAAGTCTCCTGCTGACCTCTCTGGCACTTCCTATGACCTCAGTTTTCTGCATTACTAATTTTCTGTTTATTTTGTAAAAGAAGGAAAGGAGGGTTTTGCTACAGGTTAAAGTCTCATTTATTGTTTGCTATCAGGTTTTTAGCCTACATAAATTCTTGCTTTAATAGGAGGACGATGAAGAAGGAGAGAATAGATGCAGACCTTCCATTAGATTTTGCTTTTCACGTCAGTACCTGCTGCCTTTTACCTTTCCTTTTAAATTCTATATTTCAGTCACCTAGGTAGAAAATTTGATTGTAGTCTTACTGTAAGGTCTGGCTACTTAATCACGAATTTAATGATAGTTTATATTTTTAGGTAGGGCAAGTCCTTAATGGCTGAGATAATTGCAGTTATATTGCCCATAGTGATTAATTCTTTCTTCTGCTCTGAGTCAGTGTCAAACCAGTGTGACAAGTTTTAATAACAACTTCCCGTTAATAGAAATTTTTGTAACAATGAATGATCCTTCTGGAACATTGACATGATTAATGAGGTGGTCTTGCACACTGAATATGAAACAGCCTTGAGTTTTTCTTGTCCTTGGAAGTCCTTTGCTTCCAGGTAGTGCTGAGTTTTATAACTGCAGAGGGAGGAGTATTTGATGATAGGAGAGCAATTTAGGTGTTTTATCAGAAGTTTTACTGACTTAGTATTTTAAAAAGAGCAGTATGTTTTGTTTTTCATTCCTTCTCTTGCTCTGAGGTTCGCAGGGTTGTTTAAATAATGCGTACTTACTTTGAGGGGCTTCAGTTTTGGTTTGTACAGTTATAAACATAATTGTTAGTTAATGGAAGGGTCACGCAGCACCTACTGTGTGACAACAAAGATATGAATTTGTGAAGTGCCGCTTCCTACACAGTGACTGATGTGCATATGCCTTTGTTTTTTTCTCCAGAACAGGGTAATAGTTCTTGGCAGAGTATTGTTGCAGTGTGGAAGCACAGAATCTTGTTTTCTGTTCAGTGAAATATACTTTCCTCGTGGCACTTAATAAGTGGAGTTAATATGATTTGTACCAACATTGGAAAAATGTACAATTCCTTTTTTAATTTATTTTGTTTCATAAAAAAAATCTGCATGTATGCTTGGAGATGTTAACATCTAGTAAGAAATATTTTTTTAGGTCACTAATTGCTTTCTTTGACTCTGTCCTGGTTTTCTTTGTTTGTTTCATGTTTCTTATGTATTTGTTTGATATAGGTGTAACAGTGAGAGTCTGCACAAGATGCCAGAGCAGTGGCTAAGCTGTGTGTTGGAAGAAATCAAATCTTGTGATCCTTCATCTACACTATGTGCAACCAGACGTAGTGCAGGAATTCCATTCTACATACAGGTACCAAATAATGTTATTACCTCTGACTTAAATGTATTCACCAGAAAGACCATAAAAAAAATAAAATTATGTATTTATTTTTCTCACTTCAACTCCTTTTGATCAAACAACTGGGATTTTTTATACAGACCTTTATACAGATTGCCTTTGTGCAATTAAGAAACTGCTTGTAATTAAACCATGTTTGGCACCTCAGTTCTGTTGACTCTTGAAATTTTTGGCTTGAGGTAGGTTTGAATGGCATTTCTAAAGACTGAGATTAGGCTCTATGTTGCCACTGTAACAATCCTGGCAAATTCATAAATTAATTCACAGTTCAAGTAAGGCTTTGTTAACCATGTAACTTTGGGCTTTTTCAGTGCAAAGTGGGAGGGTGGTAAAATATGAACAGACCTTCACAGAATTGTAAAATTGTGGCTTGCAAAGAACTCAGGAAGTCCACTCAGTAGTCATAAAGCACAAGTAATGGTGTTACAATAACTGGTATTGACTGACAGTCTGGAGTGCATTGAGTGAGCAGGTTACTGAAGACTTCTGTCCATGAATGTGGGATCAGGCTCTCACATTCTTCCCGCTCCCTGTGTTAACTATCAGCTCCATAAATCCCAGCTTCTTTGTCTTCTGCCAAGTTCAGAACTGATGGCTGATCAGCTGGCTGGCAGTGTTTTGTGTCTGCTTGAAGTGTTGCCTCTTACTGAGCACCCCACATTACTATGCAGCAGCTCATCTGCATCCCCGTGGAGTCAGTCACTGCAGAGTTGGTCTTGCAGATTACACTTAACTGTTTTCATTCCTTAAAGCAGCCATGTTTGCTTTCCCCTAAATTAACCTCCATGATTTTGGTCTTCAACCAGTTTTCTGAGACAGGAGTCGAAGATTATCTGCACAATGTGTAACTTTCTCCACTCTCTCAAGTATAGTCTCAAGCACATTCCAAGAATCTCAGGGACTGCTGGGAGCAAGCTCTCTCTGCCAGAATAATTCATCTTGCTTGTTTTCCACTCCGAGTTTGCGCTGAGAAAATTGAGGCAGCAGGCTTCTGTCTGACCTTGCTTATGTCAGTCACAGCCTGCTCCTGGCTTTGCTAGATGTGTATGTGCTAGACAGCAGGGATCAGAAATAGGGGATTGGTTTTGGAGACACTTTTCCTTCTCAATTTCAGCAGTTAAATACCTTTCTTGTTTATATTCGTAAGTTGTCTGCAGAATGAAATTGGTGATTTCAAGTTTTCTGGTTTCCCCATTCACATCACACAGTTTGAATCCAGTGGGCATTATCTAGTGTTAATCTTGAGAATATGAAGAAACAACCATGTTTCAATCAGTTATTCATGTAAAAGGTTGCACTAATGTAAGTACTAGGTGGGCCCAATGGTATCCCGTTGCAGAAGATGTGTGTAGTCTGCAGTTGACCTACATTACTGGTCTATATTTTGGATAAACAGGTCAGATGCTTCTTTTTTGACAGCTTTGGAAGCGTCCAAAATTAGTCTTAAGTCAATTAATGAGAAGGTTCGAAATGAACATTTGGATTATTCTGAATTAATCTGTTTTCAAATTATAATTTTGTAGTAAAGAGAGGTGATAGTGTTCTTTGGCAGTAGTTTTGAATGTGCCTATAGCACTCAGTAAAATGAATTAAACTTTAAATAGCACGTTGCATTGAGATAATAAAACACAAGTTTTATTGTAATGTGTAAGTTGTAATGTGTATCCTAACAGTAGTAAAAGAAAATTATTTTATTAATGCATAAAATTGAGACACAGCATGGTCTCTTTGCTGTCTACTTCCTGTTATGTGTGTTCTTGTTTTACTAAAACACATCTATTTTAATGATAATATGTATTTTTTAAGGTTATAAACATTTCATAGCATCTTTAAAATAGAAATGTTATTACTTAATAGGACAAAGGCGCAACCCCAATTAGTAGGTGAGGAAATGGTGAGAAAATACGAATTACAGCTTTAACATTTTTAGAGTATGAAATTTTAGTCTTCAGTTCACTCTCCTCTCTTTTATATTTCATGTACACTTCCCCCCTCTTTTTCTTCTATCATTAAAGGTATTGATGAACTGACAGTGACTACTACTGAGTTTCTGCCTCACCTCTGTACTTCATTTGGCTTGCAGCTGATCCATTTGGTTCTTACTGACTCTGGGCCCCAAAGCACAAATGGATAATAATTTTTTATTAGAAATAAGTGATTTATGATTATCCCTTTGTACTGACTTGGGCAAATTCAACAAGCGGTACTAGACAAGGAGAGAAAGACTGTTTTACCTCCAATCCTGAACTTCAGATTACTAAATCAGAGTATTTTCATCTCAGCTGGATGTCCTATGCACTGAACTACTATTTGGAGATGGATGCACCTCTTATCTGTTTTTTAAAATGTGCTGCTTTTTTTTATCCTGTTTGCAAACCAGAATTTATTCTTTGGCCAGCCCTTATCGGATGTATGTTATTAAACTAAAAAAAAGTCCATACTAGGAAATATAAGTATGTATAATATGGCAGATACTTTTGCTGTCATAAGTACGATAATGTTTTTGCTCTGTGATAAATTTTTCTCTTGTATACAAGCGAGTTTCTTAGGCAAATGAATAGTGCATGAGCAATGTTTTCCTACTGTAAAGTTGGATGCTGGAAGGCTTTGAAAAAGCAAAGAGTTGAGACTGAAACTTAATTTTTGCAAATTTTTATTTAGTCCTTGTGTATGGTCAAAATCTAGACTGTAATATGGTAGATGTAGGAATGTGGAGCAGAGTTGGTAGTAAAAATGGCTAGAAACATCTGATTTTTTTTTCTTTTTTTACTTTATGTAGGCTTTGTTAGCATCAGAACCCAAGAAGAGCAGAACAGATTTGCTGAAAATGACAATGGCAGAAGTGATATCTTTGGCTACACCTTCGAATGAATCATTAAGTGTAATTCCACAGGTAAAATTCAGCCTCTCATCAAAAGGGAAATGTCAAAAACGTATTTGTGCTATTTCAAACAGTTAAGGAAAACCTGTGTTTTTAATAGGACATTCTGATTTTAGTATCTGTAGCTGATTTTAAAATGTGTTTGCCTGTGCAGAGGTCATGAAATTGCTGGCATTTGCAATCTGTATAAGATACTAAAAAATGGATTGGGCATAATTTCATAGGTTTTTTTTCTACGCAAATGTAGTCATATATGATCAGTTTACTGACTGTACTATTTCTAAACAAATAGATAAGTAACTTCCTTTTTAAGAGAGAATTAACAAGCAAGCTTTTGTTTACATTTAGAGTAAATAAGTGAGTTATTTATGCATAAATCATATTGTATGGAGTAAAACACTACATGAAAAGTGATTTTATGCCTGCTTAGTAACTTCAAAACCTTAAATACATACATTTGGAATACTAAAATATGTTTTAAAGGCAAGACCTTTATCTTCAAAATGTTGCTATGAAATACTCTTTGTAAGTACAAGTCATAATTTGTTGACAATACATAGAAATATGTCCTAATGGCTCTGCCAGATCTTCTGCTGGTATAAATTTATGTAGCCTTGTCAAAGCCTGTGAAGCTACACGGATTGCCATCTTCCCTTACTGAGAGAAGAGAAGTATCAGACAATGCTCCATATGGTGTAGCGAGCCTGGCTGTCAGTTCTAGCTTAATATTGTCCTCCTGTGAGTTGTAGTTTATTTTTTCTCACAGTATCTACAGCGTGTCAAGAATGTTGGAAAAGATGATTCTAAACTTTGAATGTTATTTTTACAGCCATGATAAGCTAAGGAAAGAAGAATGTTGGCCTTCGCTTCCAGTGCCTTGGACTATAGTTGTTAGAGGAATATATTTTTAAGCTGTAAATGCTGCACAATTTTAATGTATTTTTTAGTAGCAGTATTTCTTGTATTTAATATGGAAACAAAGTGCTGTAAATGTGTATTTAGATTATTTTTGCTGTGCATGTTCAATGCTGTAGATACATATGTTAAATTTAAGATATCTTCCAATGAATCTATATTTTTCTTATATCTCTACTCCCACCACAGGTTCATGCTTTAAATATCCTCCGGGCACTGTATAGGGATACACGTTTAGGTGAAAACATCATGCCTTATGTTGCAGATGGAATAAAAGCATCAATTCTAGGGTTTATGTCACCTGTCTGGGCAGTAAGTTAATTCTTAATTTTGCTTCTCTAATTTAACAGGATATAGAGTGGTACTGTTCAGTGAAGCTTTCATCATTTTTATAAATGGCAGTATCACAATTTCTGGAATGTTACATGATGTAATATATTAAGGTACAGTGAAAAATAATGTGGACCTGCAAAAAAGTCATAGTTTTGGTCATGTTTTTTGGTTTCGTTTAATTTTTCTTAATGTGAAGTGCTGATATTCATAAAAAAGTAGGGACAAAGATTACCTTATAGGTAAAAATATATCTAGCTTTTAAATTTGGAATCAGTGCACCGAGCCAGTAAGGAGTGCATTTAACATTCATTCCCACTGTTACTTTGCTCTTCAGTAAAGAATTCTGTATGGCATATTCAGGTAGAACGTTTCATGATCTGCTATGCATAAGAGTGAGTGCTTTGAACCACTAGAAATCTGGATGTATCCTTTATATTAAATGTGGACATCTCCAAAGAACCTGAACTTTCTATTAGTATCATTTTGATTGGAAAGGTGTGCTGAATTAATTGTTTCCATGTGCTGACCTCTGAGGAGTAGGCACGTTTTCACTCAGCTGTTGTTTTTGACTGTACATTAGTGTCTGTATTTAAAAAAAAACAGTACATTTTAAAGGGATTTTTAAAGCGTAGTTCGTATTCTTTCCTTTTCCATTTAGGTAAGAAATTCATCTACACTTCTTTTTAGTGCTCTGATTACAAGAATTTTTGGGGTTAAAAGAGAGAAAGATGAAAATTCAAAAAAAAACAGGTAAGCTTCACTTTGTATGAATTGTAAGTTTGCAAAACATGACCTTAGCCAACAACAATTTGAGAATGTTGCTTGCATTATGGATATACTTGAATCATGATGTTACAAAAACATCTAGCTCTGCTTAAACCGTGCTGCCAAGAAATAAGTGGTAAGGCCAAAAATGTCTCCTGTTAAACCCAAAGTTAATTTGTACTCCTGTGCAATTTCACAGAAGGGGAATGGTGTTGAGAGATTTTGCCACCAGTGGCTCTTCCAAATGCCTGGTGGCTCTTTTGGCCACAAACTAACCCATAGCTCTTGACAGCAAGGAGAGGGTGAGAAAGAGAAGAGGAACAGTGGTTACACTGGTGTTGGCTTCCCTCTAGAGCAGTCCGAGAGGCAATTTCACCCCTACTAATTTGAGATTTTTCCCTTTAGTCTTCTTACTCTAGAACACTTTCATGTCTCTTTCCTCCAAGCTCCAAAAATTACAGCTTGCAAAGCCATTTCTCTTCCAAGGGATTCTACCCTTGGATTCTGTACTCTGGCTTCAAATCCCCTACTATTTCCCTTTCTTAAGTAAACCCAATTCTCCTCTGACTCCTAAAACTCCCTAGTCCTGAGCATTCCTGTTTCTTCGCTCCCTCCAGTTAGTGCACAAGTACCCCTATGTTTTCTTTGGCCTTCAGCTGCTTCCTTTAGCTTTTGCAGCAAGTGAAGCATGTCCACGCCCTGTGCTCTATAACTGAGGTTTCTGCTCTAGTGGGGATGTGAAAAAAACCCTGGATGCAGAATAAACTCATTAAAAAATACTCCTGGGTAAGCCTGTGGGGCCATGGAGTGGTCACGGTATGGATATTATGGTAACCATTTCAGAAATTCCTAATGGATTTTCACATCACAGGCAAGGTATGCAATTTCTGAAAGAAGGCAATTGTTATGATTTACCTTGAAAAATTCCAGCCTTTTTTGCTCATTATATAGTGGTTTCTTACTGTTGATCTATGTAGCTAATACAATTTTCATGCATATTATGAAAAACTAAATGTCCTGGGATGATACCAGTCTTTCATCTTTTAGATGTTAGATAGGTTCCATTTTAGCTGTTTGAAACAATTGATTTCAGGTATCACTTGAAAAAATTAGTTAATATACATGTATGAACATGAGGAAGAAATATGAATGGGAGACTGGAGGGAGAATTCCTTTAGAAAATTACTTCCCCCAAAACGATTTGAAATGTTAGCTCCCCTACTGCATGAAATTATTCCTGCTTAGTCATAAACTCAAATCACTTCTTGCCCAAACCTGGGACTTACTCCTATAACCCCTGAAACCCAAGGAGAGCAATAAAAAGCGTTTTTTATTTCTTGCCTTCTCACATCGGTTTTGTAACAGCAGTTAAAAGTTGGTTGTGGGTGGTTTTTTTTTTAATATTTTTTTTATTTTTATGTTGAGCACTTATTGAAGGAGGTACAACACACCTCAGCTTTTTTAAGCTTGTATCCCAGGGAAAAACTTTGCATTAACTTCTGCAGTGGGCAGGCAAACTGACTTCTCAAATGCATGGAGTGTGATGACATATGGAATTGAGATTTCTGTTTGGGAAGCTGCAGAAAGTAATGCATTTGAGCATCTGTTGGGGATGGGAGATACCAGAATGAAGGAAAGGAATCTTCTACATAGCTCAATTAAATTTATTGAAAAAACATTGCATGTAGTCACTTTTGCTGTTTCCTACATGTAGTTGTCAATACAGTGAAACAGGGAATGGGCAGACACTTCTAAAGACAGGTCACTGAGATACAGGAGGTATGAAAACGGAGACAGAGATTTGATTTCTAACTCCTGGCTCTACAGGAGAACCCTGCCGGTGGGTGTAAGGTGGGTTTTGTTTGGGAGGAGATAGGTCTGTGTTTCCGTAGTTTGGCACCACGAGGTGTCACTGTTGCTGCACAGCTCCCTGCAGCCACATCCTTGGGGTGCAGCTGTGCTTGGGCACCTCGGGAGCTCTAAACTTGTTTTGTTGAGTGTTTTGCCAGAACAGAATTCATATATTACAACAAAGTAATTTCCCCCCCCATTTCTAAATATGGCAATTTACTTCAAAAGCACTGGCATTTTTTAGCAACTTGAATCTATAGGAACTTGTATGAAAGTCATCTGGGTTTGAGCTGCTTGTTCTGTTGCCTTCAGGATGTTCTGTTTGCATTAAGGGGGCAGTCTGTCCGGAGACCAACTCTCTAATGCTGCCATTAGGACACTGTATAGGTTTCTAGTTTTTCTAATTTTAGATTAAGGGGTTAAATCTGTCTCTTTTGGGTCATCAGGGCTTATTGCTGGGGTATTCTGAGCATCTTTCTAAAAAAGGATGGACTTTCTGGCTGTTTTCTCAAGAAGAGTTCCTATGAAACTGATAAAATTGGGGTAACGGAGAGTTTGTGTAGACTTTAAGAAGAAAGGTTTGCTGGAGAATAAAGTATCAGTCCATCTTTTTAACTTTAGCATGGACAAAAAATGATAAATTGGAAATGTAATATGTGAAAAATAACAACTTTGTGCAGCTCTTGCAAGTCAAAGAGAGAGAAGTTGTGTGAAGACTGTTTACAGTGATCCATGCAACTATCGAGGTTGAGCTTTACCTCATTAGTGAAAAGAAAGTTAGAAACAGAAATCTTCTCAGGGTTTTCTCTTTCTGAGAAAGAGCGTATCAAAACTTCTAATGCTGCTGCAAGTGTGTGTGTTAGTATGTATATACATGTGTGTGTGCTTTTGGCTAAATGATACTCTGAATTTCAGAGAATTTACATTTGAAAAATGGTCTAGTTAACACTTACCAGTAGAGGGTTTAGTTTAGGTTTTGTATACTTAATTTGGGAATATAATTTTCTTAAATACTATGAGAATTTCAAATCTAGTCTTCTTGGAATCTAGTGTTCTTGGAATGAGATTTATAGCCACATAATACAAAGTAGTGAGGAGGGGTTGGAAAGAAGTCTCTGCAGTGTGCCCATTGGTACCTGTTTACATACAAGGACTCCCTGAAACAACATCTCAGCCTTGGCCATATTGATCAACATAGCTGGTCTACTCTGGCCTCCAATCGGGAGGCCTGGAGACACACCACGCTGCTGCTTCCTTTGAGAACACATGCAGGGTCACTCTCGAGGAGAAAAGACAATGCAGAAAGAATCGTGTCTTGCAGAATACACCACCTAAGGAGTCTTTCTGTTGTGCCTTTTGCAATCGGACATGTCTGTCTCGTATTGGCCTTATTAGCCACCAACGTGCTTGTAAAAAACGTGAATAGAGCCTTTCCCAAATCTTCGTTTGTGAAGCCCAGCCATGAATGAACAGAATGTATTCTCTGCATATAGATGTGTCACGGTATACTTTAGAAAAAATAACCACCCTTCTCTGAGCTCTTCACAGCGCAGGTATTTATGTTAGTGTAGTCAGCCACTTCACACTTGGAAGATGCTAAGTCTGCACCCTGTTTTTGCCTAGCTACCGTGGTATCAGCTGTGAGCTGTTCCCCAGCCCCACTGCTGCTCAGCACTTGCACTGTGCACTGGGACCTTCTGTCTACCCTGGCAGTGGCTCTGGAGAACAGGCTGCCATGGCCCGGCCCCCACGCACATTTCCCACAGGCTGCTCTGGAGTCACAGAATTATAGAATGGCTTGGGTTGGAAGGCAACTTTAAAGACCATCTAGTTCCAACCCCTGGCCATGGGCAGGGACACCTTACACAAGACCAGTTGCTCAAAGCCCCATCCAACCTAGCCTTGAATAATTCCAGGGATGGTGCATCCACGAATTCTTTGGGCAACCTGTTCCAGTGCCTCACTACCCTCCCAGTGAAGAATTTCTTCCTAATATCTAATCTAATCCTGCCCTTTGTCAGTTTAAAGCCATTCCCTATTTTCCTATCACTGCATGCCCTCATCAAGAGTCCCTCTCCAGTCCTCTTGTAGGCACCACCCTGAGCAGCTTGTTGAAGACCTAAGTACTACACTTGGTTTAATGCAAATTGACCGAATAGGACTTTAGACAGCAGTGAGTTCTGTACTTCGGTGAGGTTTTTCTCTCATTTTTTTATTAGATAGCCACTTCTGGTTATCCTGTGCTTTTTTTCTTTTTTTAAGGATGTGCAAGATCAGGAATTGCCTTTGAGACAGTTTACCATTTGACATAGAACAAAGTTCAGTCTTTAGGGTAATAAAAAAGGATCATCCTGATTTATCTGAAAATTGGAATATAGATGTTGCAAAGTCCTCAGAAAGAGCAACCAATGGACTGAGGTAGAGGCTGGGGTTAAAAGAAAAAGTGTGGGCTGGGGAGAATTCCCTTTGATTCTCACCTTGGTGGAGGAGGTTCCAGGATGGAAAAGCTTCAACTCTGATTAAAAAATAGGTTTTTAAGCAAGACTGAAATGGTAGAGTGCAACCTGGTGATCTTTACATTTTGTAACCTGTATATATATGTACATAGTTGTATTTTGGGAAGGAGGAAGCTCCTGTATTTTATAACTGAGTGAAGGAAAAATGCATATAGAGAAAAATAGTTGGCTGTCAACTTAACACAGATTTTCTGTGGCGAAAATATTCATGCTGCTAGGAATTTGAGTGTGAATGCTGCCATCTCAGTGTCTTATTTGAAAATAAACAACTTTTTTTGCTATCTACGTAGGACTTTAGGTCTTATTTTTCATTTCTAGCTTTCAGTAAATGTTGGTGACTATAACTTCAAGCTCTTGGAAAGGGAAAACATCTTTTTCATTACAATAGGATGAAAACTATGTAAATACAGGTTATGAAGATGCACTGTTGGCTGTGAGGCAGTCAACATGCATGACTGCCCTCTACTTTCTTTGTTTTTGTTGCAGGTTGAATGTTCAGCACTTCTCAGTAAGTGGTTGCTTGCACACTTGAAGGTCACTGAGTAAAATTAAGTTAACTTTTAAAAACAGCAAGTTGGTTTTTTTTCTCCTAAATTGTATGCTTTTTCTTTAACATTAAGGTTTTGTATGAATACTAAGGTTTTTAAAACCATAAAGAATTCCATTTTACACTGTGAAGAGTTACAGGAAAACATTGCAAATTGAATGTTCTGATGCAAACCTCTCTTTTCAGAATGTTATCCCTACATTAAATTAATCTAGTGTTATCTTCCTTTTCTCTAAGCTGCTCTAGACTCCAGAGTTGTATCTTTAAGGTGCATGGAATACAACATAAGTACACATGATTCCTGTTGAATGTTCCATTCCTGGCAGGCTGACATGTGTCCTGTATATCTAACTTAACAGCTGAAAAATCTGTCTTACATCGATGATGTTTTGTCAGTCTTAACAACAAGTTTATTTGCAGTGCATCATACTAGGCTCTGATAGGACTTCGGGGATGAGTCTGTGTTGCCCACAGAGGAGTGGCCAGTACTATTTTGGGATAAGCCAAAATAAACTTTGGTGGCACTAATGTGGTCAAGCTGTAATGGCACATCAGTGTTCTAAAATGGGATGGCCCTTAGGCCAGTTTCGCTGGGGGCAATACTCAGACTGACTCTGCGCTGTAAACGCTCAGTGCTGGCTGGGAGACACACCACTGGCAGAGGTCCTGGTGCCAGCTGAGGTACAGCTCCGTGGGAGGGGATGTGACTGCAGCGATGGGCCCAGGAAGAGCTGCGCTGAGGCAGCAGAGTGCTGAGCCTCTTGTGCCCGCTCCAAACGCAAGTACGGCTTGATTCACAAAACTGCCCTCTGAGCTCTGTACCTCTTGGACTGCGTGCTGCAAAGGGAGGGGTTGGGATTGCTTTATTTGGATCTTCTTAGTGATTCCCTAGTGGATTTTCTCTTGCAGCCTTGGCCTGTTGCAGCTTTTCAGTTGAAATACTGTGTCAGTGACAGTGAGGTTTCATGAGATGACCGAGTCATTTAAATGCCTGTGGTCCTTTTCCTCTGTCTCCTTCTGTGTCACCTTCTGCAGCCTGTTCCCTCCATGCCACTACAGTTGTTCCAGTGAATGCTTGCGAAGTACTTATTAAGGATTTGGTGCAGTACATTGCCTTCTGAGGGGGTTGTTTTTGTTAAGGAAAAAAATCCCTTCCCCTTCTATCTGCCAAAAATAGGCCACAGTTATTTGGTTCAACTTTTTTGGTTTTAATGCTCTGGCTCTCTTTTTTTTATTGACTTTGACAGATATAGAAGACTTAATCTCAGAATTGTCTCAAGAAAACATGCAAAAGTTCAGGCTGACTCAGATAACTGTTACAGCTTTTACTGATTAACAGTTCAACAACAATCTACTTGTTCAAACATAATTTTGAACAAGCTTTCTAAGTGCCTTATAATAAAAATAATGGTGATAAGGTGCTATTAACTTGTAAATTGAAGGTAAAATGTATGAAAGTTTTGTGCAGAAACAACTTGAAAACAAGCTCCTAAAAAGATCTATTTCCCTTTATGTTACTACTTCAATTACTCTGTTTGTTTTGTAAGTCTAATCTAAAACTATCTAAAATTTCCTGTAGCAGAAAATACAGACTGCCCTCCTTGAGGCTGAGGATGCTCTCTGTCTGTATAATTTCTGCAGATTTTAGGAACACAATGTGTGTTTCTGTCTTTTAGGTAAAATGCTATAGAACCATTTTTACTTCAAGATTTTATCTTGTATATACAAAGTCAGAAAAATAATAACCCCAGTCCGTGTTTTTCAGGCCTAAAAACACAAATCACTGGTGTGCAAATGTGTATCTGTCCTCTCCTGAATCAGGAATATCTTCATAACATCCTGTCTTAAGTCAGCACCAGAAAATTGAACAATGATCATGGTAAAGTGACATGAATGAAAGTTTACCCAAAGTGAAAAATCCTAAAAATATATGTGCTGGCCTGGGGTAACTTTAGTCCATTCAATTGTTTTAAATAAATTAGGGGCATGATGCTAATATTTATTTCTACCAAGTGAGTAAAATACATTCCGTGAAACAAAAATTACTGTAAACTAACCACACAGGTTGGTAATTTAGTTTCTGTTGTAGTGATAAATGTTTTCATTAATATGAATAGATGTAATTATTCTGTTTTGATCCATGCATAATGTACATATCCCTTCTTCATCAACTTCACTATACTAATTAAAAAGCAGGTACTCTTCACAGAATACTCGCAGACAGTGACAAAGTGTGGGTTATTCGGAGGTAAAATTTACAATGATAATTTTGTGGTAAGAGATTAAAGAAAATAGTGTTATAGGCAGTGGTTGAACAGAGTTCTTGGAGGCTCTTTAGAGATCTATACATATCTCTTAGTTATATTTGTGTGTGTATGTACGTTTTTATGTACATAAACACATATGCACACTCATGCATATGCACAGTTCAACTTTCTAAAAATGTGTCTTAAAAGTAATTATATGTAAAATATTTACTTTAAACTATGTTTTAGATATAGTTTTAGGTACATGCATATATAGAGGTACGTTTGTATATCAAAATTGAGTGATGATTAATATTGGTGCCAGGTTGTATCTGATGTTGGGTGGTTGTTCCCTTGTTTTTATTCTGAACCCATTGTATGCTTGCTTCTCTCGCTAGCATAGCACCAAAAATGCTCTTGGAAAAGAGCTCTTCGCAAGTTATTTTAGTGAACTGTGTGTTGCATAATTATTCCTCTAAGTCACACTTTTCCTGATGTATTTGTTCTTTGCAGGTGCTCTTTCTATACCTGATTACACAAAGAGTGTAATAAATAGCAAAACAAGAGGTATAAAAAACCTTGTACTTAAGAGATCAAAGCAAACCAGACCATGCAGCCCTTTGGAAATCTTGGCTAGCTCTCTTGTAAATAAAAGTGGTTCTAAAGCAGAAGGTATTTAACTATTGTATTTATAAAGGTCTTGATTGGCAGTTCAGTTATTAACCTCATAAAACAGCAGCGTAAACTAGTAAGAATGTTTATTCTAGCACTTCTGTCTAAAGGAAAATGAAAACCAAGATATAGTGGCATATTCTTAGTTACTTTTAAGTACTCATTTTAGATGTGTGTAGCATAAAAGAATGTTTTTTCAAGTAGTAAACTTAAACTATTTTGCTTACTGTTCTGGGATTTAAGTATTTTCTAATTCCTAACAAAACAAATGTTAGATTTCTTGAAGGTACAGAGTCACCACAGCTTTATTAAAGGTGCAAACCCCAATCTTTATAATGATTCTTCTTTCCTCTTCACAGTGTTTTTCATTTCATGTTGAGGAAAAAGGAAATTTGAATTGTGTTTTGTAACTAATTTGATGAGGTTACAGAAGAGTTTTGCCTTTGTGTCACTGAAGAGGTGTCCTGTGTCATGTTAGGTCTAGAAAAATAAGTATGCAATAATCTTCTGTATCCTTCCTCTTTGTCTTACTAGCTGATGTATTACACCAGGTTTTTTTGCAGTTGTTTTTTTCAAATACTGTGGCTTTTCAAGCCTTTCACAAAATTACATGACCATTTTGTCTTCTATGGCAGTGCTAAAATTCTCTTATGCATGTGAAATGTTTTCTTAAAAGCAGTTTGTCAGGAGTCCTGAGAGAGTATGTGATTTCAGGAATTTAGCTCGTACCTGTGTTCGTTAAGTGAAATTATCTGAAGCAAATTAAAATTTGTACATAATCTCTATTTCTGAAGGAACTTGCCTGTTGCTATTGTCTTAATCTCTTAGTAAAAAAATAGTGATGATTCTCTGGTTATCCTCCAGAGGGACTACTAATCAAGAGCTTTCATAAATATATATTTCTGAATGAATGAAACAAAATTTTAAGTGGTTATTTTTATTTCACATCAAGCTAGTATTTGAAATACTAGTGTATGTTGTGGAAAACAATACTTTGTGCTGAATTGAAGACTAATTTACTAACTTACTAAAAACCCGTTAAATCTCAAGAATTTTGTTGTTTAAAGCAGGAACTACTGTCCACTGTAATTACAGTAGGTAGTGATGGCCAGGAAATACAGGAAGAAAAGAAAAACACTGATCTTTTAAGAAGACAAGGTTAAAATCATGGTGCCAGAGTGGGTAGTAGCTATGTGGAACCATGCAGACAGTAAAAGGATCTCTTTATTCTGTTTTCTTGATTCTCATTCAAAGTGTGACTGCTGGCAGTACAGGTCAGCAGTGTCTTTGGATGAGTTAAAACCTCTAAGGATGGTCATTTCACAACCTCTTTGAGTAATATGTGCAAATGCACTGTTCCCCTTGCCCAGTTTGAAATTTCCAAGCTATGATTTGTGTCCTTTCTGTACTGTCTGCAACTACTGCAAGAAGATTAGCTCTCTAGTCTTTAATTCCTTCAAGTGGTTGTAGGTTTTTGTTAGATCTACCCTGGACCTCCTCTTTGTCAAACAGAGCAAACCTGTCTCCTTCAGCTTCTTCTTACAGGACAGGTGCTCGAGGCCCTGTCTATCTGAGCAGCTCTTTGCTGGGCCCTCTCCTGTGTGTTCTGATCTCTTCTGAACCTGGCAGTCCAGCTTGATGGAGGAGTTCATGTGCAGCCTCACTGCTTGATCTGATGCTGCATTCATCCTAATGAACATAGTCCAGTATGTAGTTTGTCCTGTTTGCAGTGAGGATGTGCCATTGGCTCCTACTGAGGTTGGCATCCACTGTAACCCCTGTTTCTTTTCCCATGGGGCTGTTGGTTTCTGAGCCAGTTTGATATTAGCCTGTGCTGATGCTCAGAATTATTCAGCCAGGTGCAGAATGTTGTTTCTCCTTGTTGAACTGCATGAGGTTTCTGTTAGCCCAAGCCTTAAGTTTCTCAAGGTCTGTCTATACTGAAATTCTGCTGTTTGGTGTTTCATCCAATCCCCCTAATTTAGTGCTGTATACAGATCTGCAGAGGGTGCTTTCCATCTCTTTTTAACCAAGTTGTTGATAAAAATGTTGAGGGGTGCAGTGGCCCCAGAATTGACCTGTGGAGTGTTTCACTGGTTATCAGCCAACAACCAAACACTGAACCACTGATATCTGTTGGGCCTGGTGGTCCAGCCCAAATGCTTTGTTTATCCAAGTTGTACTGCCTCAGTTTCCAGATGAGAAATCTGAGCAAAGCTGAACGTGTTTGTCAAGTACAGCATTTTCTAGTCCTTTTTTAAGTTTTTTTCCTGAATGAAAATATAGTTTAACTGCTTTCTCTAGGAAATAAGAACAGATTCCAGTTCTCACTAGACTCTTGGATTCTCTGTGCATTTATGCACAAGTGTTTTTAGGTTGGTTTCTGTTACTTACTTGTTTTTGTATATGAAACTGAAACCTGGCAAGTCGGAGCCTTTGAATAGTGTGTTACACTCTCTTCCCAAACTCTGCTTATGGTGCTTGCCTTAGAATTTGAAGATTACCTCCTTGAGCTGGCAATAATGTGGTCGTTTTAGGATAAATTTAGGATTCTGCCTCTCTTTTCTCAAGTGAAGTGAAAGCTGCAATTCTTATGGAGATTTTTGATTTTCAAGACAGTGTGAGCTACCTGTTCATCCTTTCAGATCCCTTTCAGGGAAAGAACAGGAATGTTAAAGTGGGTGACTAAAAACTAGTTAGCCTAGTTAAGTTGCATTGTGGGATTTTTTTTAATAATTCAATGAAATCAGGAGAAGCAAATATGTAAAATGTCTATTATCTATATAAATCTGTCCTTTTGAATGACAGATTTGCTAAATTCTGTCCTGGTTTTCTGGTTCTTCCAACAGCAATTGTCCTTGCAGTGCAAGGAGTAAATTTGATTCTGTTTCTGCATTACTGTTCTTTAACATAAGAGCAGTGACATATGTGTGGCATTATGTGACATATCATGGTTAATGATTCCACCATGAGGATTGGTATAACACGAGTAGATTATACAGGAGACAATATTTCTATAATCTCATTATAACTATGTTCTTGGTCTTGATCTCTCTAATTGTGTCTCATCTATATTTTTTTCACATTCCAGTTCTATTTTTTCTTTTTAAATATAATATTATTTTTCCCTGTCAAATATCTGACCATGCTTTTGTCCGCTGACTTGAGATGTTAGCAATATTTATATTCAAAAAGAGCACCAGAGACCTTTGCTGCCCTCAGAAGATTGTCTCCAAATCTCACCTATGCTGTACTCAAATATTAACATATTTACTGCAAATGTTCTCTAACATATCAGTTATTAAAACCAACCTACAAGGTTATAAAGCTTTGTTCTTCTGAAAAAGAAATGAAAGAACAGAAGCAGGTGATCTTTGACACATGTCGCAGTAAAATGATACTTATGCCCCAGTGTCACAGCAGAATTTTAATCTCCTGGACTATTCTGTTAAGTGTACAGAACAGCTTTAAAAAGAACATTGCAACATCCATAGTTTTATTCTTAAATGTATTTTTTAAAATGCAGTTAAAAAGTCCACATACTTGCTATGCATAAAGGTGGAATATTTATTTAGAAAGACAATAGTTATACAAACATAGATTATGCATTATGCGGAATCAAGTTGCTACTGAGACAAACATAATGTATAATGACCAGACATGTCAGAGGTTGCAGCAGCATTTATGAATTTGGTTCTAGAAGTTTGATGGTAGCTAATACTTCCACAAAGCAGATGAAATGAAAACTGGTAAGTATGTGATTTTTTAGCTTAACTTAAGCCATCCCGGGTTCTGCTCTGAAAATTGATAAAAGCCAAAGAACTGGTGCTAAATGAATGGAAGAACTGCTGACAATGGAGAATAATAAGGGCTTCTGGGTTAGGTTATTTTTCAGAAAAAAGTAAAACTGATTTTTGCATATTTTCTGAAGAAACGTTATCAACACTTTTAAGCATGATATATAGTTTACATAGACTTTTCCTTGAAGTTTTATAGATTTACAGTCTGCTTTGAGTAATGCCTTTCTTCTTTTTTTTTTTTTTTAATTTTTACTCCTCTCACTAGTTGTTGGATTTTTTTTGGAACCTAGCTGTGATTCACTCTTGTCTTCTGAGTGCTTATTGCTAGCAATTAAATTCTGACCTTCATATCATCACATGCCTTCAAAATAACTTCTTGCCAATTTATATGAACTCTATATTTTGTGAAAGATGTTTCTTTTCCCTGTTTTTCCTGCTCCAGAGTCCAGACTCAGGGAGACACAGAGAATTGTTAGCAGTGATGGGTGTCACTTGATTCTGTCTGACATAGTACAGAAGATACCTCCGTATTACAATTTTTCATTAATGGAACATCTTTTCAGGTGGAAAACCTGAGTGAAAATGGAAAAGAAACTCATGTATATGTCTCTACACAAACATTCTTTTGTCAGTCTTTCTTGTAAGTGCTAAAACATGGCTGCTGTCTCTAGCCATCAAAATGAAACCTTTTCTGAATGGGCTGTACTCTAACGTAGTCGTCTGGCTTTTCTGCAAAGTTACTTGCATATGAGAAAGCATTGAGGTTGTTAAACTGCAAAGTATCTGAGGTGTAAATATTGCATCTTCCTATCTATGTACCGCAGTATTCTGCGTGTATACAGTTTTACAGATTATTTTTGCTAGTGAATTTAGGAGGATATGGGTGCTCCCATTAGTTTCTCTCTCAGCCTTTCTACATCAAGCATCATTTTAATTATGTACTTGAATGACATTTTACATCGGGGAGAGGGATTTTGTTGTCAGCATTGTCAGGCCATTGATAACTTCTCTGTTTCATTACTGTAGTTCCTCTTTCAGTAAATAACCTTCCACTAATTCGTTATTTAGGTCTCAGTAATCCCATTTGAAATTCTGGATTGTTTAATTGTGCTAGTTTGAGTTACTAACAGGAAAAAAGGAAAATATTGTTTCAGATTCTGTGGTTTAACATACTATCAAAGATGAGCTCTGAAGCAATATAAAAATAGTTTCAACTGGACATGGGGAAAAATACTAGTATCTTAAGGCTCTTCTCAGTTACTTCCTTTATAAACACGTTTTAGGATGAGTAGATGTAAAATCTTGTGATCTGCAAAATGTTTGGTTTAAGAATTTAATTATGGTAGCTGTGTTGCCAAACATCTGTGTTTGAACTGTGTCAGTGACTAATGGGAAGATAGTTATCTATAGATATTTTTAATTTAAACCTATCATTCCCTGTCAGATATATTTTAGAATAGGGGGGAAGAGTTTGTTTCATGAAAACTGTTAGCAGTGGTTTTTGGGTTGTTTTAGTCCCCTTTGATATATTCCTATATAGGTGTATCAGGAACTTATCTCCTTGTAAAGATATGGATAGCTTATTAATTAGGAAGTCTAACTGACATATGTGTGTATATGTGCATGCATGAATCTGTTTATAATAGTAACATGAGACATATCTTGGTTGGTATTCATTTTTCACAGGAGTACTTTTTTGATGAAATTAATACAAACTATGTGGCTTAGTGTCATGAACATTTTGGAAAAGCAGAACCATTACATTTTTTTGTTGCTCCAGTCTCAGTTACGATACTAAAATACTTGTGTGTACCTAATAATATGTACATGTTTCCAGGGGCAAAAAAGATGGTCAGTAATCAAAAATGAAACAACTAAATACCTCTGTTTTATTCTGTCTAGCTGTTTTTCTTTCTGCTTATTCCCTGTTGCACGTATCCCTACCTTGACATCCCCAGGTAGTGGATTCACACTTAAAATGGTGCTCTGTATTTTTGAGAACACCTTTGCATTTTGCAGCACTTTTGCTAGTGTGTAGTCTTTCTTGTTTCCTCTCTGAACTGGAGGCCCTGTAACAATCTGCTCAGACAGTTGTCTCTCTTTTTCTGAAAGTGCCTATGGAGATCTTTTCTGCAGCTACTGCTGATTAATGGTATTGATTAGGCTGCCTTCTCCCCTCACCTAAGCTGTGGAGCAGTAAACCAAGTGGGAGGGTATGTAAACTACCCACTTCAGTAGTTATCATTTTCTTTTCCTCTCAAAAAGGTTCATGAAACCATGCTAATCACAAAGAATTTTGAGACTTTGTAAGGATATTCCATTCCATTATTTAATATTGATTCAAATGTGGCTGCTGAATTTTCAACACATTAAAAATGGACCTTTAAAAGTACTTGTGTGAAATGCTACTTGTATATAGTCTTCTCTTAAACCTCTAGCCAGTGGTCATCCATTCCATAGGAATCTTAACCTCAATTCTGCTTTTGCTTGATGCACTCTATGGAACAAGAGGTGGAGGTGTTGCAGCATTTTTGGATAGAATTTTTTTTCTTCTTTTTCTTTTACTGAATTCCTAATGTTTTACATATGAAAAACTCAGTCAGATGGGCTGTTTGACTTGATATACTTAGATCTTACGTTTTGAGCTGTCTCTGGCTTTGCATCTTCAGTTTTCTGCATAATGTATGTACAAAAAATTGAAGTTGTTTTGAAGAAGCTGTTAGAAGAAATTACATGAGTGTCTTCAGTTATTATCAGTATTGATGTCTTTAAACTGTCCTCATTACTGCTTTTATTTATATTCATTCTTGGTTTGAATGCTTCCATCTAATTTTTTAACTTGAAGCCTTTTTGTAGCTGTTACAGCTACTGCAGATTCATTGGACATGCTTTTAGTTATAGCAACTCACTATATTGTGTATATATATTCACAGTATTGTTTCTTATGTGCCTAGAGAAAGTTTCCTGTACCTCTTTGAACGTTTGTTTCCATCTAGTAAGCTGTTTTTGCTGTGTTTATTCTGTGGCCTGTGGCTAAGGCATGTTATGTTAGTGGAGTGCTGGAAGAAGCCGTGCTGATGCTTCCCATGTGCTCATTTACTCGTGCGTGATTATTTTTGTCTGCTTATTTTTACACACATTCCATATTGCCATCTCATTGTGTTATTTCTCTAGACCTGGATCTGTCTGCTTGTTGTAAGCGCTGCATTGGAGTCGTGCTAACGCGCTAACATTTATCTTGATTGATCTCGTGGCAGGCAAACCCTGTGGTTGGCTTTCTTTTTCTAAATGGATGGCCTTTCATTTATTTATTTTTAAAGGCAGTCTGTTTTATCTGCGTAGCATGTATGTCTGATTAGAACCTCCCCACTGTAACATTCAGTGGGGATGGTTCTTGCTCAGGTGATGCTGAATGGTTTCCTGTAAACCATGAAGCCATGCTTTATCCGATCTAAACCAAACAAATACAGAAGATTTCTACTTACCTCCTTTTAGCTGGGATTAATTTGCTGTTGTGGCTTGAACTGTTCCGCCGTACTAATTCTGGCTAGGGATGAGTTCATCAGGTATTTGTGCATTGCTCTGTTTTGGATGTCGTTGCTCCCTCTACACGAGCAAAAACGTGGCCTGTACATGTCACCACTGCTATGTGTTGGAAGCAGTGCTGGATAAAGAGGGTTAAATGAAGGTCAGATGCATTTTACAAATCTTCTGTGAGTTACTATTCTGAGATGCTTTTTAGTGTCAGTAAATTATGAGCATCTGTTAGTACATGTTTTTAAGTATATTTTATTAGCTATTTAGTACATGAGCCACGCTAAAGCATGTGTAAGTCTTCTCTTGTTCAACTAGAATGTTCTTAAAATGGTGCTGGAATTTAGGCTGTTGTATCTTTTCTTTTTAGTGTGATTTCCCAAAAAGGCCCCACCAGTTTAGTTGACCAAGTGTTAGTATGGACGCATACAGAGTTACTTAACTTGTGTAAAATATACTGTATCATCATTTTTAGTGAAAACATCATGCTGCCTTTGAAAATAGTTCATCATGTGTGTATGGATTGCCAGCTTCACTGTAGCATCAGAAATCAACAAATAAACTGGTATTTTGAGTGCAATTGTTTACTGCAGAATGCTAATAATGACTCTTATTCATTTGTTTCTGCAGAATGACAGGAGGGGAGTTTTTCTCTCGGTTTCCAAGTCTTTATCCTTTCCTTCTCAAGCAGTTGGAGGTTGTAACCAATACTTTGAACAGGTAAGACAATGTCTAAGAAGACTTTGAAATATAAAGTGGAATGAAAAATTTGAGCTGTGTCACGTACACCCTAATGCTGTTGTATATATCAACAGCTTCTTGAAATTATATAGTTCAACTACGTGTCTTTTGCTAAGGCTTTTTTCTTTTAGTTTTTGCACATCTCAGTAAGTCCCTGAAGATTGAACTACTGCTGAGTAATTAATAGTTGCTGTGTTCCTAGGATCAGATGTTAAAGAACTTATATTTTTCAGGGCAACAGAAACCGGGTGTTTGACTTTCTCATGTTTAACAATGAGGCTTCCTAAGGTGTTTAAGTGATACGGGGTCATAGGCCTCACGTAACCCTAAATGAACACTTTCCAGCCTGTGACACACTGACTCTAGGGAAAGTCCTTGGTCTTCTTTTAAGGACTCCACAAATGGTGGCTGAGAGCTACAGATGATGCCACTTGGGATGACACTGTTACCTCCAGGTTCATGAACTTTTAGAGTAAATCAATGCTGGATTTGTTTTCTCTTAAAATGCCATGGTATAAACTGTGGAAGTTGAGTAGCTGATTTATGGGTGAGGTTCAACTGTCTGTTTAATGGGCCTAAGGTGGATACTCTGAAGCAGAAGTTTCACCAGTCATTGCATGTTTTGCAGTATCTGCTTAAGAAAAGAGGGTGTGTACATTCAGTGCAGCAGTCTGCTTTCCCTGACGTTTTGAAAGGTGACAGTGTCCTCATTGGTAAATTCTGGGAAGTCTTTCAGTTGAAAAAGATTGAAAGCTGCTGTCTGAAGTGGAGGCTTGGAATGCTTTTTCAGTGTGAATTCAGACTTGTATCCTATTATTAGTCATTAAATAAATCAAGAAGGGTTGATTTTAACTTAGATTTCTGATTTTTTTAAATATGAATAGTAGCCACTTGGCGTCAGTGACAAGAACTATTTTTTAATAAAACCTGCTTTTTGCTAAATACACATTTCCTCCCAAACTGATGAGTTTTTTTTTAAACCACCTTTTCATAATTAACTCCGCTTTCATAGTTTCCTGGTTCATAGAGAAAGATTATCTGTGCAGGTTTTTAATATTATTTAAAAATGAAGGCGGCTCACCATAATTGGGAAGAAAAGAGGCTTGGAATAATGCAGGAAAGTGATGGCAATACAGCCATAAGTGCCTTCATTACCGGGGTTCCCTGCAGGAGAACTGGATGCCATGTTTGATCCCAGCAGGGTTTGCACTCTCTTGTAATGATCAACCTAGAATACCTCCTTGAACCAGAAATGCAGAAGCCTATTTTGTGGGGAAGAGAATCAATAATAGCGTGAAGGAGAATGCGTTTTTCACCAAATGCTTCTTACCCCTTTCTATTTAGTGAAGTTGAAGAGTTGAAAGTCCATCCAAGCCTGTTTCTTTTGCTTTTAATCCTGGGAAGACTGTATCCATCTCCAATGGATGGCACTCATTCAGCACTCAGCATGGCACCATTTGTCCCTTTTATTATAAGGTAAGGTTTTGTAAGGTGGTGGGACTTCTTTCTTGAATCTCTGCAAATTTTTTTTAATAAAATAACCTTTTTAAACTTCTCTTCAGTTTTAATTATTAAAGGAAAAACTGGTACTCACTGATTGCTCTTACCTATATTATTAAATGTCTTTTGGAGAATTAGAATATCTGCTTATGCAAGCCATTGTATGACCTGGTTGTAAATCTTCATCTGCAAATGCTGTATGCCACGATTGCTGCTGCAGAGAGGGTAGAGGAAAACTCATGACAGATTGTAGCAGTGCAAGGTTTGCTGTACAGAATTCTGATGGATTTTTCAGTCCTGCAGAATGACTGTTCATAACACGTAAATGTAATGATTAATATACAGACTTGTAGATGCACATATATATATAATCTCCATATTCATCTGTGTATATACATACATAGGTAGATAAAGATATGGGTCTGTACTTTATCTACTATGTTTCTAAGATGACTTTTCAAATTTTTATACAGTGTAACTTTCAGTTATATGGTGGTTACATGAAGGTATTCAGCAGATATTTTTGCTACTCTATATGGTTTGGGATGGGGAGCCTGATAAGGGAACCAGGGTTGTGGTGGGTGAGCAGAAATCAATATTTGAGAGGAAGTCTTGCTGTCTGTGTAAAAGCTTCAACAGTAGGGTGAGTAAACTTCTGTACTTAATCTCACTCCTTTAGTAGTGAAGCAAGACAAAGTTGTTGTTACCCTAAGATCTTAAAATTTTTATTTTAAGCTACTGCTTATGTTAAAAAATAGTATCTCTGCTTATTCTTCACAGCAGATGTGATGTATCTCGTGCTTTTTATGATGGCTTTTAATTTTCAAGAATAGATAATTATTTTCCGAAAAGAAAAAACCTGTAGTAGGAGTTTTTAAATGCACTGTATTTAACAATTAAAAATATTTGGGTTTCTGCCATATCAGAATCTTAAATGCTTTTTGAGGAAATGTTTAAAACTATTTCTTACGTATTTTATTAGTTCTGGTTTTATACCTTTATTAATGCACAGGAGAATGCTCTCTTTTTTTTTTTAATATAATGTTTCAGATAGTTTCTGTTATTGGTAATAGATTAATTTTTTATAAGCTTTTGGTTACAGCTTTTTAGTTTTGTCTTTATACTTAGGACCACTATTTTTTTAAAGGTAAATAATGCCAGCAAAGTAGCTTTTCACACTTAGTTAGCTTATTATCTTGAGGTTGTTTTAAATACATTCAGAAGATGTGGGGAGAAAACTCCAATAAAAATTTTTAAGAATCTGAAACATTTAAGAAATCTGTATCATTGGACCTCCTTTCCTTTAACTGGTAAGGGAACTGTGTTCCTGAAGAGGAATGATATGGCAGATAAATATGATGCTTTCTGGATTTCCTTTCCACTGAATTTGGCAGTAAGTGCTGTGGATACAGGTATAAAACTTGAATAAAGTTATTACATATTTCAGGCAGAAAATTCTATGTGGGTGTACAGACATGCATTTTCTGACTGGTTACTTAGCAAAGCATTGACATTTTTATGGTTGCCAGGGGACAATACCAAGGATTCTGCAGGAGGAAATGTATTTATTATATAGCTCAGTGTGCTTTTACTGGCTGTATTTCTGTCTACAGTTCTTATGCCCTTGTTCTGTGAATACCATGATTGTTTTCTGTTCATTTTGACTGCATTAGTTGGAATACACAGGGATGATTTATCTTGATAAGATAAATATGTTGCTATTTTTTCTTCTATTTCCCTTCCTATTTTTCATTCTACAATAGCAAATGAACAAAAATAAAATTCTCTCCTGTTCATTTGGTTGTTCTTTAGAAGGTGGTATGAAGATTGTTGCGAAGTAACCACATAGAGAGGATTGAAGAGAAGGTCTGATGCCAAAGGCCCTATGCATCAAGTAATTTAATTGTATATAAAAGCTGTTTCCTTGAATTGCTCAATGCAGTATTGTATTCTATAACATCTGCATGTACATATAATTACACGGTAGTCCGATACAATTATAACATTTAATTGCCATATTTTTACCATGAAATTTTTGCATTTCTGTTGTTGTACCACTGTCAAGGAAAGATATTGCTACACATTAAGGAGAGAGGAAGGGTGAATGTGACCCGTAACTGGCCTTGATGCCCTTCCCCGGGCTCAGCCCACAGTGAAGTGGCATTCATTTTGTGCTCTGAGAAGATGAACAGAATACTGTGTTTGCAAGCAAATGAGCAGTTCTATGAACAAAACTGGGCTGAGCAGAAAGAATTCAAATTGGGCTTTTGAAGAGTTTCACTTAAGCTCGAGTGGAATTTTCCATCTAGTGGGAGTAGAGCTATGGTTGCTCTGACTGTGCTGAGATGAATTGCACAATATGAGCAGGATTAAATGCTACAAGGACAAATCTCAATCTCTGTGCATATGCTTGTTACTCCCTGTTGAACTAGGGCATTTGATTACCTATCTGCAGTTCTATTAAGCTATTTTCCCCCTTTTCCTCTTGCAGATGTTTTATGTGGAAGGGAACACTTTGATTCACAACTTATTACCTCACTTATTTTTTTTAAAGAGCTAGATAGGTCTGTTTTAATGGTTACTTTCTAAGATGAAAGAATGTACAGCATGTTTTTGATTAACAAGGGAGGTAATCGGGAGGTAATGTTTTAAGTATGAAACAAAAACATAACCTCCCTTTCGCCTCCCCCTCCCCGTTTCAAAGACTTGTAATCTCTTCAGAATGATCTAGAATTCAGCCTTATGTCCTCTTGTACCATGACATTGATGGTGTTTGTTTAGTGTTAAATGTTCTGGGCTGAATGCTCTGAAGGAGTAAAATGGGTATTGCTATACTGACTTGGATACTTTTCCCTAGTTCAAGTCTGTCTCTAAGAGTGTGTGACTTCTTAGTCTTCTAAGAAGGTTTTAAAAAATTAGCTTTAAAATGTCAAACAGTATAAGGTTTTAAAAACTGTTCAGGTGTATGTGCCTTGTCTTCCCCTTGAAAAAAACTACTTAATTCTTCATGAAATTTTTCCTTTAAAATTTTGTCAAAGAGACATATTTCAAAGTAGTGTTGCTTCTAGGTATATTATGTTGCAAGTCATTGAAGAAACTCGCTGTCTGAGGTCAATTTAAATAGAAATGTGAACATCTTTCCATGAAATCAACACAGTTACGAAATTGGCACTGTTTTCTTGGGCAGAACTTTGTAACTTGTATTTTCTGTAAAATGGAGGCACTAAATTCTGAAGTCCCCTGATGCTGTTTCTAGACAGGGATAAGGACAGGTGATAGTGGGAAGCACTAGTCCTTTACAGCTGTCCTCTTCCCCCTTCTACACCTCTCCATCCACCACCGTGAACGATAGAGCTTTGGTTTTGCACTTGAGAGCTTGTCATTAATATACAAGAATAATCACTGTCACCATTAGTTAATGATAGACACTAGGATGCAAGGAAAAAAAACCTGTCTGTGGTGAGGAAAAATTTTCTGTGGGATGGAGCATTGTCAGATTCCCTGTTACCGTAAGTCATTCCTAACAGAGTGTTAAGAGAAGGAGAGGGGAAAGTCCATATTGTCTGGGAGCAAACTGGCAGCTCAAATGCTGTCCTACTAGCTGTGATAAATCTGTTATTTGAGTGGGCTGGATGCATCTGCTAGAGGGTTTGTGGGTTTACATTGGTCTTAGAAAGGCAGAGGAAACAACTGAAGATGGTATGACAGTTTTTATTGGTACATTTTCTCTTGGAAGTTACTACTTCTGCGGCTTGCTTGTCAGAACAGGCTCTGTGAAACCTCCTAATAGGCTTCTGGCAAAGTCAGCTTGGTAAATTTTTTAAAAGTCGCTTGGCTGAGGCAGTGTGAGATGTCCAAAGTGCCCCCTGTGATCCTTTGCCCACGGCAGTGCTGTGGCACAGGTGATGCCAGCTGGCTGCACAGGAGCCCTCCACAAGCACCAGCGTGGCATCCCAGTGGGTTTCTGTGAATCGTGTCCTTGCACAGCGCTTTGGGGCCTATGGAGCCAGGATGACGTTCTTTCAGTAAACTTTATTTTCTTGGTCATTTTGAAGGGATTAGAGCAGACTCTTTAGATGATCTGTTACCTTAGGGATTTGGTGGATTCTTCTTAGATGCATTACTTATGCTACTTCACAGAGAATTACATTTGTGAGTCTGTCCTGCTGCAGGAAGTGATGCAGACTGTTGGCCCCAATTTCTTTCAAAATTGTGGGGAAAAACAAAGAAAAATCCTAGAGGCCATGATTCCATGTAAGTCTTTAGCCCACATCTGTAATGCAGTACTCTTGGTTTTACTCAGTGGGTGAGCATGCCTAGGACTTTTAAAAATCTTAACAGATGTCAGACTAATATGCAGGTTAGAGAAAATTTTTCTTAACATTCAAAAAGCATTTTTCTTAACGTTTCTTAACCTTCAAAAGCAAAATATGGCATTTCATTATAAAAGATCAGATTCCTTCATTGAAGGTAAAGAGGTTCAATATATAACATAGAGATTCCATAAGTTGGTCTGTACAAAATGCTATTCAGAGATTGTTTTGTCAGATACCAGCAAGCTTAAAAAGCTATTTTATAACTATAAACTTGAATTTTAATCTCCTATAATGAATTTTGTTTTGTACTTTTTATTGACCAAAGTGCATGGTAGTCTATCTGTAAAAATATTTGCTGGAAATTTAAAAATAGACCTTCAGATGCACTCTGCTTGAACCTAGTACAAAGGACTAATTGTTTTCAATAGTCTTCTGTTTAGTAAAATATTTAAGAATCTTCCCCATGTAATGAAGCAATCTAATGATGTTGCATTATACTGTATCTGTCAAATACAATTTTCAATTACCAGATATATTAATATATTTACATTATTATGCTGTCTTTTGCCATTGACTTATTTATTTCTGTTTCTTTGTGTTCCTAGTAATATGCAGAATGTTATTCTGATGCAGCTTTGTCTGTTTTGTTCCTCTCCCCATTCTTTTTCCACTTAATAAACGCCTTGCATATTCCTTTCAGTCTTCATTGCTCAGTTTACTTCAGCACAGATAAAGGGGAAGTGTTATTAACTTAGTTCACAGCTTTTGCTTTTGAACAACAAATTTGATTACATAAAGATGCATCCATAGAATTATTATCTTACTGTTTTAACCTTTGTGTACTAATGTTGCAAGTCATCCAATCTATCTTTTAGGAGAATGTATGTTAAGTAACTGAGATTGATCCAGATTTATTTTAGCTTCTGGCAAGCAGAGCACCTGACCATGAATTCTGAGGCTCTCTGAGTTTCAGTTGTCTTACTATTTCATAAATCTCTTAGAGCTCACTTCTGAAGGAAACATCATAAGGAAGAAGACCCAAGTGTAGTAGTATTAATGTTCCAGAAGGTGGTGTGAATTTAAATTTTCACTGATCAATAATGTTACTTGCATGTGGGTTGCTCTTTTTCAAAAGTTACTTACTCTTTGTTGACCTATGCCGTTTAGTTTGATTGCTTTGTATTGTGTTCAGTTATGTTAAATTATGCCCACTCTATCAGGTGACTGGTTCTGTTGTAGCCCTGTGACAAAGTTTGTGTGGGCTTCATGGGAATGGGTCTAGGAGAAGATGGAGTAATAAAGAAACAAAATTCAAATGTAAAATCAAAAGTGTCTGTGAGACTTTGAGATAAGTTTAAAACCATAAATTCGATGAAGAACACAAAAGATGGGGGAGTGATGAAGTTCTGATAACAAGGTATCTTTCATTTGTTTAAGAAAAGCTTGATTGAAGTCATTCATGTATACCTTGTAAAAATTGCTGTTTATATAAGTTGTTTAAATGCAAATTTCCTGGTGTTTGTTTTGTTTCACACATGTACAGTTATATATGCGGGTTTAGCATATCATCCTGTATCAGACTTGAAAGCAGCCATCTGACTTTCTGTAGGCTAAACACTGGTATCCTTTGGTAAGAGGTCAACAAGGTAGCTGAGTGATTGTGCTTAGTGTGCTTCCTCTGCCTTACTCCTCTTTTTCCTGTATTTTAGTGTGGCATGGCAGCAGTAGGAGAATTAATTTGAAAACTTGCTGCTTTTCAACTGTCATTTTTGTAATACTGGGACTCTCAACATCAGTCAGACAAGGAAAGAGCTTAGTGGGAATGCCTTTATCATATTAGATGAAAAGAACTACATGTGTTTGGTGCAGCCTTGTATTAAAATAGCTGCTCTTGATTGCAGTTGTTTATGAAAGCATCGCCCTGGGTTCCCCTATCATGTCAACCTTTGGTCTCTCAGTCTTTGGTTTTTTCCTTTGTCTTTTTTTTTCTCTTCCTAGTATCTGATCACTGTAACTGCTCAGTATTATAACTGTCTGCAATAGTGTATTATTTGGAATCCCTGTGATACTGGGAGCAGGCTCTGATGCATTGGAATGCCCTGTCCTTGTTGGGGAAGCTGATGAGCTGACCAGTCATTGCAAGATGAAGACAGATATCCTTTTGATTGTGGGCAAGGTTCCCAAAACACATGAGCTGGGAAAGGCAATGTTCACCCCTAAAACACAGATTGGTTTTTAGATTTTTTATTGTATTAAATCTCTTGCTTCACATCTACGGTGGAAATTTTGCAATAGCTGCGGGAGAAGCAGGGAAGGAGAGGAATGCATTTCCCCACTGAGCATATCTCTTGTGAGTTGGGTCTGTCTTGGAAGTCCTCTATTTCTACTTCCAATCTATTCTCTGTGCAATCCTGTTTGCACAGTGATTGGTACTGATCTGTAAAAATATTTATGGTTCACTGTAAATATTTATTAATAAGGAGGATTTCAGTAATTTTCTTCTTTTTTAGCATTTTTAAATAACAACTTGTAAACAGCTTGTAATTTTTTTTCCAATTTGATTAAGTTCAAGTTGTAGTGCTAGAGAAAAGACTGCAAAGGGCTTGATGTGCAGTAGGCTGCTCTGATCAACTCAAACTCTTTGTTCATCTTTGCTTTATTCCTGTCTTTTCTCTGAAACTGGGGGCAGATTTTTTTTTTTTCATGTTCAAGTGGTGCTGTTGGGAAATATCACAACCCTTAGGTATTCATTATTGATTCCTTATTGGAGTTCTCACTGTGTTCATCAGTCATTGGCAGATTATAGTCTGAAGCAATTTAGGAAATATTCACAAACTGTAGGGAGCTGTCAGATTAATAGGAAATAAAAGGTGATGTCTAGCAGAGAGGCATTCACGAACACTGAGAATAACTGTTTTTCTCCAGTGTTGCAGACTCCTGAAGAGTATCAAAGGCTGGGATCCTGGGTTAAAATTTGGTGTATACTGCTTCTTATTTGAAACATGATCCAGTAAAAAATATGATGGGGTGCTCAACTGTCAACATATGATTGGTGAAGTAATTGTAGTATTCATTTACATACTTAAAATTAACCAGTCAGTAAGTACTTTGCTGGTCAAGATAAGTATCCAAATAATAACATTTAGCTTATTCTGCAGAAGTATTTGCAGAAAGCATCATGAAAATGGAGAGAAATAATACATTAACTGTCCAGACAATGATAAGGGAAACCAAGTATAATGATATTTTAGAAAGCCAATAATTTTTAAAAAGAACAGTCAGTATTGGGAAAGCTTTTTAGCAATGGGCTAGTTACTTTTGGTGATATGACTGAAAGGGAAGTGTTTTTGAGAACCCAGATCCTTTGGATGTTTTCATGGGTCTTACATGTTTTTAAAATTGCTCATATTGCAGTCTTGTTTACAATCATCTGAAGCTTTCAAAATCATCACAAGGCGCTGAGACGTGATTTATGCATTCAACTTCCTTTCATAGAGTTCAAAATAATGATACAGTTGCTAAGACAGAATATAGTCTTTGTAGTAAGTGGTGTGTTTTTCTTTGTCATCCTGCAGTTGGGAAACATCACAATAACTATTCTCAAATTAACAAAGTAGAAATATAGTTGTGAATGAAATTTTTTTCTTTTACATGATCTCAAGAGCAGCTGATTTTTCTAGAATGCTGTGTACCAAAAGCTCATGTAACTTCAGCAAATAGCTCAATAAACCTAGGGATTAGCGCTGCCCTTAGATATTATTTGAGATTTCTTGATGGAAATGCAAGAAAAGAGATGGCATTTAAATTGTGTATAGTAAATCTCTGTTTGAAGAGAACATCTTCCTGTTGGTCTGAAGTTTACCCACAGTATTAGTAAGAGTTTTCATAGGCTCAAATGTTGGAGGTCTTAGGTGTTTTGGCTTGCTAAATCAGACTTCAGGTTTCTGATGTTGATTCAGCCTGGTAACAGTTGGCCACTTTTTTGCAATAACATAGACCTTGGTGACAAGAAGAGAGAAATGTCTATAATTTCTTCCTAGAAAGCCCTTGGAAACACATGGAGAAACAACTCCTGGCATAGCTTGTGGACAGCTTTCACAAATAAAAGCCTGTGTACTTTGCCTACACACTTTCTGCAGTATTTGTGGCTACTCTCATTCATTAAGTGTTTGTGTGGAAAACAGTGCCTTTACAAAAATACAAGGTTTTCTCTTAATTGCCCAAGTTGGAAGAATAAAATACTTAACACAGTGTATAAAGAGACCAGAAGTTTGGGCAACCATTAACTTCACTTTAAAGGAAATAGATAAGAATTTAGAAATTTAGAACTGCATAAATAACCTGAAATTAAATTTCATTTGTTTCTGTCCACAGTTTTGTTCAAACATTTTCTGAGCTACATTCATGTGTTGATTGTAGATCTAAAACCTCCAGCAAACTGATAATTCTGTAATGCTTTTTTACTCATCAGGTAAATATCGAGAAGCTATATCAAAACTCAGATTATTCTGGTTTTTTTTTTATTCTTAATCTCAGATTAAAGAATGAAAAAAAAATGTCTTCAGGCCAATTAAATACAGATTTCCATGGAGAAATAATTTTTTTAAGTTAAATGGTGTGGGTACTTTAATTGCTAAGGAACACAGATATCTAAATAAAAAATAATTGTGTTTCCTTAAAAGAAAACCAGAAACCAAGCAAGTCAATAAATAAACAAAAGAAACTTTATGTACATGCATAGCAATTATTGTTCATATTCCAGGAAACCTCACTCTCACAGTAATGAATAGGCACTGTCCTGCTGATCTGTGCCCAATGTGGAAGTCCAAGTCGTGTTGTGTGGAAGCTCGAGTATTTTTTTTTTAATGCTATTTTTGGACCTCACTTCTCTTGGAAATCCGTTGCACTGCATTTGAAAGTTGCTAAATGTATTCCTTTAGGAGATAATTTGAAGGGAAAAAAATAAACTAGTCTATAATCGTGATGCATGCATACAATGCCCTTGAATCTTATTAACCAAACCCTTTGTAATGGGAACTGAATCTGTTGCTAAATACTTTTTGCTGTGACCTGAGACCACCATCCATGTTTTCCCCTAATGTAATTTCATGTTTTTAATTCTTGCTTTGGAACTGATACCATGACTTGAACTGTATAGCTGCGTGGTGGAGGAAAGAGAAAATCTCTTTCTCATACTACTTACTGTGCCTATATAGAATCAGATAGAAGCCTTACTGCAATTTTTTTCTTGCAGTGCATTTGTTAGGACCTTCTGGCATAACTAGCTCCAGGATTTAAAGAGTGCCATCTGTTTGAATTTTATTTATTCATATTTTTTTAATTGGTGTTATCTTTTACAAATAGAGGCTGTTAAAATGCTTTAACCTGCAGGCAGAGTTGGTTTGTTTGAATTGCAAGTGTGCCTTTCCTGCCTCATGCTGCCCTCTTCTCTCAAACTGTTTGTGGTGGTGGTGGGATACTTGGTTTGACGTACAAGCTCGGAGGCCCCTTCAGAATGTTCACTGTATCGTTAATAAGCAATGACATAATTAGTAATGCATAGATCACTGTGACAACATCCAGTAAAACCTGGAAATAGCTATTCCTCTCCTTATTAGTACTTTTAACAACTAAAGGTATTATATAATAAAATGTACATATTTTCAGCTACAGATGTGATTCTTCAAATTAATTCTACTCATTTGTTTCTGTGAACTTCATATAAAAGGTAATCCTTATTTGCTTTGTAAATTTGGGTTAATTTATTAAGTCAACACACTTAATAAAGTCTGTTGAGGGTAAGTAATAAGAAAGGGAGGAAAATAAGCACATAGGAAACACCTGCAGGTTTGTTGATTTTTTTCCTTTTCTTTTTCAAAAAGAAGCTTAAGATATTTTCATTTACAGCTAATGTTCTGTTGTTTGTAGCCAGAGTAATAAATTAGATACTTTGATGTGTGCAGAGGAGTATGGAATCTTTGTGCCTTATGAGAGTTGGTCATAAATTATGTCGGTTAGGAGGGTTGTTCAGGATCTAAATATTGAAGCTGGAACGGAGCAGTGGAAATGCATTGAATCTACAGTTACATGAAGTGAAACCTTCTCAGATTTATTGACTTTTTGTTCGTGATCATGGACCGTTTCAAGTAAACATGTTTACGTCCAATACCACATGCACCTAGATAAACAGTACTGAGTTCAAGGTGAACTACTACAACAATTATTAATAGCCCTCAGGATTTAATAGAAGTATATCACATGAGGATCTTGCAGGTTTCATGCTTGTTGCTACCTTGAAATGTAATAAAGTTTGGTTGGCATAATGTATGTTTTTACATATGACAGACAACATTTTACATAATGTAGTATGTATAAGTCTACTTAGACATGACCTGCCTGTAAAGGTAGTGTTGCATAATGAAAACACTTCCCCATCTCCCCTAGGTACTTTTCAAATCAAAGGAAATGGAACAGTTTTAAATGCAAGTTTCCACACACAGCAGTGCTTTCCCAATGGGTGCAAGACTCCATTGCTCATACTTCCTGCAGAGGGGATGAGCCTGTGACAGATTGTAGTCATGTTGTTGGCAGGTGAAGCTCAGAGTCTGGATGGTGAAGTGACCGAGGTTGGAGGTCCTGTTCTTTTTTGCCAGTGTCCTGACTTGTGAAGGACAATGAACTGCCATCACATAAATGAAATTAACCTCAGGGATGGCAGGAAGAGTAACCTGAATAGTTTAATAGCCTCAAAATACTTCTTTTCTTAAGCTGCTTCTTTTTTGCTGCAGGTATAAACTGAGTTACTGTGATTGCCATAATTGTGTAATAGTATTTCTTGATACAACTTTGTGAGGTTGCTAAATCCTAGATAAAATAAGTATTTAAGAATACAGGTTGCAGACTTAGTGTTGAGAGTGTATAGTTGATCTTGAAGCTTGGTACAACTATAAACAAAAAAATGGGTTAGATTGTTATTTTCTGTTGCTCAGTTGTTTCATTTGCATTCACTCTTTCTGTCCCTTTTTGAGGATTGATCCTGTTTAGTTTTAGTTATGGGTAAGAGGTTATATCTAAGTGGGATCCAGTAAAAATCAAAACTGCCTGTTCTAGGGTGCTGTTAGAGAATGGAAAAACTAGTGTATGTTTTGACATTCTTCTGGCAAACTTGTTGCATGATTCAGGAATGAAGTCAAGGGCTTTCAAAACATGAGAGATGTATACCTAAGTGCCTTCAGGGTATGCAGAAGTTCAGGAATAGGTCTCTGACGGTGACTTGACATGACATCTTGCAAGTGTACGTGAAATGAGAAGTGTTTTTGAAATATTATAAGCACTGTTTCTTGCAGGACGTGGGGGACAACCAATTTTCTTTGAGTATTAGGAGACTAAAAAAAATTATTTTAAATAAATGAGAAGAAACGGTAGGAATGTTAACCCCTCTCAGATTTGGGAAGCTATTTGCCAAGGTGAAATACCTTCCATGTGCTCCCCTACGTGTTCCTATATAGCAAATACTTAATTGTTCTTAAAATTTTGTGATGCTTTTGTTCCTTAGTAGTGACTTCATAGGAGTGCTCTTCTCAGGGTTTCCACCAGGATGTCAGTTCGTGTGACTCCACTGCACCCTGCGTGGCAGTCTGTAGTGTGAGAAGTTTGCATTAATGTACAGCAGGTGCATAGAACAGTGGCAGGTTGGTGGTTGGGTTGCCCTTTGGGCAAGTAGTAGCTGTGGGATTGCATTTTCCTCAGGCATAGAAAGTTGCAGAGCCGGGCCAGCTGCGTCCTGGGAGAGTTCTCCATGACAGGGCACCAGTGTGGTTGTTCAGCAGGAGGACTTCAGGCAACTGAGAAAATTTTGCCAATAATATGAAACTATTTTCTGCTTTCTAAATATAGAGCAGTCACTTCTATTTCCATAATAAATTTGATAAAATGATAGCGTGGAACAAAATTTGGCACGTAAAATACTGTGTCTCCATGTATGTATATGCGTGTGTTATAAGTCTTTGATGTCAGTTTTTACAATACGACAAAGCTAAAGTGAGGTTATTTAAACATACTTATTAATACTGTATTTTTATATATATAATACATATATTTTTATTTTATATATATATATATATATATAACAATTTTTGTTAATAGGAAAACCCCCACAGAATTTCATTCTAATTCATTGCATCGTGCTTGAGGAGAAAACCCAGTCTGAAGCAAGGAGTGTTGGAAAGTACCCTTGCACAAGTTACAGGAAACCCTGGCATTTTACCTGTTTTCCACTCCTCCTATGAAGACATGTCAGATTCCTTGGGATTTTTAAAAGGTCATAAACAAAGAACATTCTTAAGTATACAGTTATGGCTAATTAAAAACTAGACATTTGTTAGTCAGTGTTGCTTGTGTTTGAAAAGAACGTCTACGTGTGCCAGTCTCTTGGTGAAGAAAACATGGCTTAGCAGAAGTAAAGGAATGGTTGCAGACAAATTACTTCACTGGTTTAAGTTTACTTTACAGTAGAATTGAAATGTTTTTGTTTAAAAAAAATAGAAGGTTTTTTTGGAAGAGCTGAGCTGAATTTTGTCTTGCACCTTGTCAATGCAGAATTGAAGCTTTTCCATGTGGAAGAGGTTCCAGTTGTGACTGCTCTGATTTAGCATTCTGTTGTGAAGGATAGCCAGTCTTTGAAAACGAAATGCAAAGATGGTCTTTGTAAAAATCACGGTAGAACATGCAGCCATACTGAAAGAATTAAAAATTCCCACAAAAACCTATTGTTCGGGGTAGCATAGCTCTCTAGTTCCTTTAAATGAGATCTATGTTTTTCAGGCATAACATTACTATTTCAGTTAAGACTATTTAGTTTCTTAGTATTTGGAACTCTATTAATTTGGTTGCTGGTTCAAGATGGAAACTGTTTTCTGTATTTCTTTGATGTGAACTAAAGTAAACTACCACTTTGAGTATTGATTTAAATTTGCTAGAGATATTTGAAAAATTAGAATAGTTTTTAATTTCATTTAATTTTTAAATATGTAGGCACAGCCCTGCAGGGGTTTTTTTTGGAGAGATCAAAATCATTTTGGCAGGGGATAATCTCAACTACATGTGATTTTGTTAGTCGAAAATACATAAGAAGCAATTCAGGAAAACGATGAGAGGATTGGAGTAGGGAAAGTCGTCTCTCTTGAGTCATCATAATCAGCTGGGGAGTATCAGAGCATAACTTCAGCCAGATACTGCATTTTTGAGACGTTTGACCTTTGGTCTAAATCCTGTAGTAACTTTCTTAGTTTTCTGGGTGGCTGAATTGTACCTGCGTTACCACAACTGACACAGGCAAGAATTACTGGCTTTGAAAGACTTAGCCTAACCTATTTAGCTGATTAAGGACTCTTATTCACTTCAATTCAGTATACATGCTACTGAAGTAGTGTACAGCTGATTAATGTGTTAATGTAGCTGAATAGCTCATTCTATATATATTCATAAATCTACAACCCGTTCCTATCCTTAAAAACACTAAAAGATAAAAGATTCTTTTTGGCCTGTGCTTTATATGCAGTCTTGAATCTTAGCAGTTAGTTTTAAATAAAAAAGTATTTATCTTTTAGATACTAATTATAAATAATGGAAATGTCTGTTACTTCCTGCCTTTAAATGTGTTCTAAAAACAAGTGGGAGATTTGGCCTAAAATTCAATAGACACCATGTTGTGTTCTTATGAAAACGTCTGATTATCAACATGGAGCTTAACTGTTTTAAGTTGAATACTTTTGAATATGAATAATAAGTAACATAAGCATTAAAAAAGATGGTACGGGACAATATACTTACCTGCTTCATGGCATAATTACATCTTTTCCTTCTTGTAATTTTTTTCCTTTATGTAAACACTGGAACTTGTGAAGGACAAAAAGCCTCCAGCATAGTTTTAGTATGACTTATGTTTCTAGGAAAATACTCTTTCACTACTGAGAAAAAAGACCATGTATTGGCTATGTGAGAAATATGTTTCAGTTTTCATTGCATTACCCTTTGTTTTGTTTTAGCCACCACGGTGGATTGCAGCTGGATGACAAAAATTAAGTATTTCTCTTTATTCTAGATGTGGGCACTCTCCTGTGTACCGTTGCCGTGAGATGTCGGGTCAGGCCCTTGTTCCATTTGTTATGGTAAATGAAGTACCACATACAGTGCTGTCCTTGCTGGAGGGGCTTCCAAACTCTACCAGTCATTGCATACGACAGAACAGTATTCATGGAACACTACTGCAAGTAAGTTTTTGAGGGCTGTTTTTTGGTGTTTTTTTCATTGGAGTTTGTTTTTTGTTTTTTTACTGTAGGGATTTTGTTGAATTTTTTTTGATCATACTTGACAGCCAAATAACACAATGAGTTGTGCTTAATGTTCGCACATTGTCAAAACATATATGAAGAGTGATTCTGATTTGATTCTGTCAGATGATAAATGTGGAACGCACATTTCTGCTGTCATTAGAAGGCAGTAAACTGTAAATAGTAACATTTCATATAATGTTTCATCTTTAGAGATTAAAGTGCTTAGGAGCAAATATCTTTATCTGAATATATTTACAGAGATGTCTGCGTGACTTGCCCAAAATGACTGGGCAAAACTGAACTCCAAGCACCAACACCATTGTGTATATTTTGAGACTTGCTCCTTACCCATGTATTTATTTATTACTTCATTTGCTTTTCCTGCTGCACCAACAGCTTCCTGTCAGTTTGCTGCATAAGTTGTGTTAAGCTTTACCCTGTCGTCTTCTGGAAACATTCTGGAGAATAGCTCACTTATCAGAAATTTCTTCATTCCCCTTATATCATTCCCTTGGTTTATAGCAGTCAGTTCACTGTGTTTGATTTTTGAGCTATTGTGGTAATAAGTTACTGATTTTTATTGCCTGTTTTTCATGAGCAACCCTCCAACAAAGCCACATTGTACACGGTCAGCTCTGTTGGTCTGCCTTAGTTGGCAAGCTTTCTAGGTATGTGTTCCCACTGTAAGCTGTGTGGTGGGGTGTGTGTGGTTGTTTTGATTTGGGTTTTAATGATATCTTTTCCAGCATATTATTTCCTTTTAAAACCATGACCTTTCAGGAAGCTGGGGATGGGGAAATGAGAGAAGTCGCGCTAGAGCTGTTAATGTCAACTTTACCTGTAAATGGTTTCAGGCAATTGAATTTGGATTTGGATTGGTTACAGTGGAGGTTGTTGCAGGGTGTGGGATGATCTCCCACTCTGAAAAGCAGTCCATGCACCTGATAGATGCAAGTGCTTAGACCTGTGAGCTACTGCATCTGTGTGGGGCGGGGGAGAGTGCCATCATTAAATTACCTGTGCAGCCCTGCTGTGTCACAGCTCAGGAGTTAGGAAGAGAGGGTTATTCCAACAGTGAGAATTAAATGCATTCTTAGTCCAAAATGACTATAAGCCCCATCATGGGGCATGGACTGGCTATAGTGTATAAAGCTGTTGCCTCCTTTTTAGTGACCTGGGGGAAAAAAACCAAACCCAAAATGATAATAATGATGGGCTGGATATCAAAGAGCCCAAAGGATGATCTAGTTTTTAATATCCAGTATTGCTAAAATGATCTTATGTGTAGGTGTAGGGAGTTTTCCATACCTGTGAGGTAGGAGATATTCTCAGGGCTTGAACCTGATTTTTCATGAGTTTTGAGCAGCTACTAGAAACTACTTACTGCAATTGGTACTGCACCAGGAGAGACCAGTGCTGTCAGAGTATGATATTCTTCCAAAAATGTCAGTTGTACCATAACAGTTCACCCGTTTGGTTTCTCACATTTGTCTTGGGCTTTGACTTTACAGCTTCTGAATCAAGGACGTTCAAAATCTTTATTTAATGCTTAATTTAATTTAGTGTATGACTGAAATGCTGAACTATCTGTGGCTAGTTTAACATAACAAAATGTTCAGAAGAAATACTGTAGGGTGATAAAGATGTGCAAAAAACGGAGGCAAGGCAGTGATCTTTGTTGTACCTCTAAAACACTAATGCCAGGTGGATAAACATGTAGTTAGCATGCACCTCCTGTAAATAGTACCGAAAGTACTGTGACTTTCAGGGATTGCTGCATGCATGGTTTCAGTTTCCTTTTATCAATGTTAAGTTGGGACTTGCAGAACTGCCTCTAAGGCTCATTAAAGTGTAGAAAATAATGTTACGGGACTATTTGTTAAAACACTGTTTCTGGGAAGACTTACTTGAAGAGACAGTGATCTGGCAATGTTCAAAACTGTTTGCACTGCATTTCCATGACACAATAGAGAATTTATCATCCTCCTTGATATAAAACCAAAACAAAAATCCCTACTAAAAAGAGCAAGTCTATACAAAACTCAATAAAATTCAGATTTTTCCAGCAATACAAAGCCAATATCTTACAAAAATGGAATTCAGTAATTTCATTTCTTCAGTCACATTACAAGCTACTAAGTTCATTGCTCGAGTTTTTTGTTTCAGTGTTCATATGCTGTCGGTTCTTTAACAAGAATTATTCAGAATTAAACCTTATGTGGCAGTGCCAAATGCAATGAATCTTGAAGGTATATTTCAGTTATGTTTTGGAGTTATGCAATCATTTTATGCATCTGTTGCAAGACAAGTGTTAATTTACAGAGAGATCATTCAAAAAGAGTCCAGCGTGGAGTGCCTGTCCAAACATGACCTGCTTTTCAAAATGCTGAGATGACTAGAGTGATTTTTTTTATTTTTTACACTGAATGCAAATGTGTTGTGTTTAACTTCAGACCTCTGCATTATGTGAAAACATGGCTTTTTGTCCCCGGTGTGATTACTGTGACTCAGTTTAAATACAAATATGAATGTGCATGAGGATAAAATAATCCTATGCTTTACAGGTTTTATAGAATAATTCTTTTCAAGAATTATCTAGGAGGAATGCTGCTGTTCTGTAACTCTTTGGGAACTGATGATATTCTTCAAGAAGCAATTCTGCATCCTAAATAAGTGCACTGATTTGAATAAGACAAAGAAAATCTTTTCTATGTTTAGTGTTTCCTTTATGACTGCAGTGTCTACTTTGCTCTGTAATCCAAAATGCAGGGGGGAAGGGAATCAAGTTTTTAATCCACAAGAAAATGCAGAAGTCTTGTACTAACCTTCTAGAATGATGAAACATTTCTGGCTTGTTTTGTTTTAAGATCTAGGTTTTTAGCTGATCAGCTGAAAGAAAGAGCTCATCCAGAGCTTTATGCAGAGACTTCCCTAAGTGTATCAGAATTTATGACTAGGGAAGCTTTTATGTTTGTGTATCTTTTTGACTTTTGGCAGTTGCCAAGGAACTTAAAGTGTTTGGGAAGATTGTGAGGTTTACTTATGAGAGATCAAATGTTCTTTTGACTTTCTGCCTCTTTAGGATTGGAATTCTTGCACTATGTGTTCTGTCTGTCCAGAATAATTGAGAAGTTCATAATGAACCCATAGTTAATTCAGAAATGTTTTATTCAATAATCTGTGCTTGTGATTAGTAATTGCCATATATGGATTTGACATACAGTGTTTTTAAGTCATGCAGGTAAGGACATGGTCTGTTTTTTCTTGTCATGTCTGTGTTTTTTGTAGAAATGTCTAGTCTCTTAACTGGGTAAAGCTCAAGATTCACTTAAATACAGAATTCTGAGAGAGAGATCAGATGAAAATGAGCCCTAAGTAGAAAAAGGAATTATAGAAAGCTAGTAGCTCTAGAAAGAAACAATAACTCCAGAAATGGAAAGCAACCTAATATGGAATGGATAAAAAGTCTAATAACACATCAGAGTGGACAAATTAATTCTTTACTGAATGCAAAGTAAGAAGAAACATACTGAAGCAAGAGCATGCAGAGAGGAAATTGGAAAGGCCAGGGCAAAAATTGGCCTTGTCTTAAAGAGATTTCTACAGCAATACTTAGTATTGGAAAGTGGAAAGTACTGATAGCTGATTCCTGAAAGGTATGCTTTTCTCCATTAATTCGCTAACACAGTCAAATAATGGAAACTACTTTCTAACGTTAAGGATGCATTAATGTTCAACACTTAGAAACAGTGGATCTGCCATCATGTATATAAGATTTTCAGGCCTGGGCCTGAAAGTTGGACAGATAATCACTTGAGATTCCTGCCAGTCTTCCTCTATTTTTTGATGCCCTGAATGATCGAGGTGTCTTCATGAAGCTATACAGAATCTTTATTTCCATCAGTGTGGACCTGATTAATTCTTGTTTGCATAGATTTGTGGGCATAACATTCACAGATTTTATTGTTGTAGATGATCTTGTCTAAACAATGAAATTTTGATGTAAATTTAGTTTTTAAGATTGTTATTGCAAATCAGCAATTAAATATTATAAACATGAATTTACTTGGATTGGAAATAACTGATTGAAACTTTGAACAGTTTCTAGATACAATTTTGATAACTATGTTCTGTACACTTACACTTTACATGGAACAGAGTCCAAGAAAGCTTCTGGGCATACTAGGGAAAGAAAGCTTGAGCCTGTGTTATTCCTAATCATGGGTTTTACTAATATAGACTGAGATGAAGATTAATCTCCAGGGCTTTGGTTTCCCTGACTGCATCTCTGCATGCTTGGACTGTGTCCCTCTTTTCCTCACAGGTTATGTGTCCCTCCTTCCACCTTCTGTATACTCCCTTTCTATGTTTCAGTTTTTCCAGGAGCTCCTTGTTGATCCATTCAGGCCCCCTGGGGTATTTGCCTGACTTCTGGCTTGTTGTTATGGACTGCACTTGAGCTTTCCTGGACCCCATCCCTCCAGGGCCTTATCCCACATGACTCTAACAAGCAGATCCAGTCAGTGGCCAAAATCTGCTCTCATGAAGTCTAGGGTTGTCATTTTTATTTTTGCCCTGCTCTTCTCAGCATCCTGAACTCCATCATCTATGGTCACTGCAGCCAAGACTGCCTTTTACCTTCACATCCTCAGTCAGTCATTCTTTGTCTGTGAGTATGAGGTCCAGCAGAGCACCTGTCGTTGTTTCCTCGGTTGCTTTTGTCAGGAAGTTGTCGTCAGTACTCTCTAGGAAACCCTGGGGTTGCTTACGCTGTGCTGGGTTGGTCGTACATCAGATACTAGAGGGGCTGAAGTCCTCTATGAGGACCAGGCCCTGAAAACACAAGGCTATTTCTAGCTGTCTGTAGGAGTCCTCATCTATTTGTTCTGCCCAGCTTGGCAGCTTATAGCAGACCCCCACTGCAGTGTCACCTATACTGATCTGCTATTTAGTCCTTACCCATAGGCTCCCAGCTGGCTCATCCTCCATCCCCAGGAAAAGCTCTGTGCATTCCAGCTTTCTGTCACAGAGAGGTCAATTCCCACCTTCTCATCTTCCCGGCCTGTCCTTCCTAAAGAACTTGTATCCCTTCATTGCATTACACCAAACATGTCAGCTGTTGTATTTTGTCTCCATGGTCCCAACAAGATCACAACCTTGCATCTGCACACAAACCTCTTAATTTCTCTAATTCTATAACCTCCTCCTTTGAGTGCTTTGAAACGAAGAAGAGTTACAGGGACTCTAAGATGATTTGTCCAGAAAATGAGGCAGCACCTTTAATTCATCTGGTGGTAGATTATTTATGATGATCAAAACGCTCCCAAATGCACGAACTTTCAGATTGGTTTGCCAAGGAAGGCAGATGTTAAACTTCAGCTTTTGTTTTTATCTTGTGAGAATCAGTTAACATGATTGATGCTGGATTTCAAAGGCTGTGTGATGTGCATAGGTTGAGAATCCAGTTGCTTTTGGAGCAGTAGAATAGCAGCAGTGTGAGTGGAGCTTTCAGTCACAGTTCTGCACTCATTAGTTTCAAGAAATCTTTTTCACATTTGTATACTGGAAAAATCTGTGCTCTGAGAGCAAATATACCCTTACATACTGTTCATATCAAGAACAATTCATTGGACAACTGCCATTAATCATGGAGCAGATGTAATTACTGTTAATGTTTATTTGTTTTTCAAATGAATGAATCTGCACATAAATCGACTCATTATCTTGTATGTTATCAGTTTGATCTTCTTCACATTCACTTTGGCAAGCCTACAGTTATGTATTTATAGAACACAGGGGATTAGGTCAATGGAAGTTATTAAAAGAGGCATTGTGTTTTCATGTAACTTGTCTGTGCCTTGTTCTGAGATGCTGAAGGTGCTAACCTACTTTCTAGAGGTCTTGTGTGGATTTATAACTACATGCTAACAGTGTCTATCTTAAGATTGGGATACAAACCATTACAAAAAATTTTGCTTCTCTTATCTATTTGGAGAGCTTTTTGCATTCCTGTTGGGGTCGTCTGGGCACAGATTAGGAGGAAGAAGGATTCAGTGACTTCTCCCTCAGCATTTGCTTCTTATATATGGAGGGAACTACATGACTTTACTTAAGTGTGCCTCTATTTGCTCCCTCCATCAGGAGGTGGATTGCACTGTCCAAATTTAAGCTTTTCATAGAAGTTCCTAGCTGCACATATCATTGAGGAACAATTTCTGTCTGGAAGCTGCTTTGTTTGTGACAAGCATTTACATTTTTGGTGGTACTTTGTACAAGCAATAGAACAACTGCGTAGAATAAAATTAAGAAACCCTCTGCTGGTCTGTCATGTCCTTGCAAGTGGATCCTTCCTGTTGTGACTGGGTTTGGTCGCTACTGTAACTCAAAGTCACAGAAATTCTGCTTGGTCTGTTCTGGTTCCTGGGAAGATTTCTCTCTATTCCCCCTCTTCTCATCTGAGGCCTGGCTGGTAGCTTATGTTCTCCTCACTGCCGTCTTTCCACTTATTACTATTACCTTGTCACTCCTACTGATTTATCCCGAGATTTGTTCCCTGAGCATATGCCAGTGTTTTTCATTGCAAGAGAAAAACTCTATCTCCTTCTCTTCGAGAATCTGTTCTTAAAGACATACAAAATATAGCTGGCAAGAAACAGATGAAACAGCGAATTTGTTATGCTTTCCTGCAGGGTTAAAACTTCATGAAGATAAAAATGGAAATTCATTTATTCAATGTTTTGAGTAGCAGTCAGTTGCTCTTCACAAATTGTTATGCTTAATATTCAATTTTTCTCCACACTGAATTTCCCCCAAAATTCTGTAGTTTCAATTAGCTAAATTGGTATTACAGCATTAGGCTAATTCAAAGAAGTGTGTGTGTGGGGAATTAGTTTTGGGGTTTTTTGGAGGGGTTTGTTAGTTTGTTTTTTTATGTTCACTAATTCAAGCAAATCTGTTTGGCACGTGAATGCAAAGTCTTATGCAAGGAATTTTGGTTTGAGTTTTTGAACCTTTTTTTGTTTTGTGTTTGAAACAAGCAGCACTGTTGTATCTCTCTCAAATATAAAGAACAGACTGAGTCACATCGACTTACTCAGTTGCATGTGACAGAAATTAGGAGATAGAGGACTTCATAACTCTTTACATTCTTTAACATTAATTTTAAAGATTAAACTTCCTGCTGACTTCAGTGGGACAAGAATTTGGCAGTTACTTTTCAGGGAATCTCAGCCTTCTATCGAATTAGACCCATCTTTCTTAAAATACTTGAAAATGAAAGAACCTAGAATCCTTGCATTGAGAAAAAAAATTGATTAAAAAGCCTGCATGGTTGCATGTTGGGTTTTTCTGTACAGGGCTTTTATCATAGAATGGTTTGGGTTGTAAGGAACATTAAAAACCATCTGCCTCCAACCCTCTGCCATGGGCAGGGACACTTTCTACTAGACCAGGTTGCTCAGAGCCTGATCCAGACTGGCCTTGAACACTATGAAAGTTACATACTGTTTGTATTTTTTTTCTTTGTGGAGTTCATTGAATGCATCAAGATTGGTGCAATGGTAGAAATATAAATTATCTATATCAACTCTTTGGACATGCTGATGTTTTAAATCTTAATGGAGAGCTGGAAGAAGTGATTTAAAGATGGAAGAAGTGATTTAAAGGGTGGTTGGAGACTTGATTAAAACAGGAAGAAAACCAGGACAAGAACATAACCTCAGAATAGCCATACTGGGTCATGTAAAGATTTGTCCGAGTCAGTGTGCTGCTTCCAGCAAGGACTAATAGCATAAGCCAAGGAAAAAGAGTAGGACAGACCAAGCAGCTGGAGGGACATCTGCATGTGCTGTCTTAGGTTACTGTACTCTTAAGCCAAAAATGTATGGATGTGGCTATGTTGAAGATAAAAATTAAGTACGTGGTTGTACGATGAAAAGAAGCAGTTTATGATGAAAACATCAATGTGTTAGTTTAATTATCTGGCAGAGTTGTATTAAGATAGGTTGTTGTTCATGAAAGTTATGAAAGTAGAGCCTGCTTAATGAATGTGGATGTCTCTTTCCTTCCTTTTGAAAGGAGGAGGATTTTAAGCTTTAAGTTGCTCCAAAGCAAGGTCAAGTTTTAGGTATTTGAGATTATGATCACTCCCATGTTTTATGAGTTTAATATTTGGACACTTACTCCGAGAACTAAAGGCAGTTTAAATAATTTGAAAATAAAGCAGAGAAGAACGATGCATGAAGAAGAGCGAGCAAGCAGTCACTGGACCTTCCTTATTACAAGACTGAATAGGTAATAAAACCCCACAGACTCTAGTGACTGGGGCGTGAGAATACAACAACAGGAGACAAATTAGTCAAATACATTTTGAAGGTCATTCTTGGATGCTGGTCCATGTAGCTGGGACCAAACTATTCATTAGTTTGACCTAAAAATCCTTAATGTGAATTGCCAGCAGGGTTTTCAGTGGCCATATTTTTTTCTTGTTTTGTTTTGAAGACAAAGGCTCTCTAGAGTTTGGGAGAATGAATGGGGAAGTAGTGTATTGTTTACTTGGCTTTATTCAGTAGCACAGAAACATTGACTATGGTGAATTACATTTTATTTGTCTTGGCAGAAAAGTCTGAAGTGTAGCAGTTCAATGTTGGCTTATAAAAACTTAATATAGTAAACAAATGTTACATTATCTACAGATCAGAGGAATAAACCTGCTAAAATTAAATGTTTTTCAATGAAACTTCCTTTCAGCTGTTTCTTCTCTAAGCTCAGTTTTTAGTGTTCAAGATAAGCCTTACTTTTAAGATTAGTACAAAGAGAAAAGAAATATTGATGTCAGGTTGAAAACATTCACTTATATGTAGCTGGCAACAACAGAACAGTTGTCTCATTTCTTTGTGTTGTAAATTCATATTAACTGTTACATAAGGGTGCACTGATACAAGGAAGCAGTAAGTATTCGAGGACAAGATTTATATTTATGAATGCAACTGAGTTCCAAGAATGGGAGGAGGCAGTCTCTGAAAGAAAATAATTGATAAGATTTTGCCAGAGGTTGTCCTTCAGCTGTTTTTTTTTAATTAAAAAAAGGACCAAGAAAAAACATGTAGTACTGCTCATTGGTCAGGTCTGCTAGTTGTACATTGCTTTGAAGTTGCTTTAACTTTAATTAGTAATGCTCCCAAATATTGTCTCTTGACTTCCTAAGACATGTCACTAGTTTTCAAAAGGACATAGATTTAGACAGCTCTTCCAACTCTATTAGGTCTTTTCATTCTGTTTCTGCATCATTCTGAATTTCTTCCTGCAACAACTAAGGATATGCAGAGACGCTGTTGTTCTAAACCTTAGGCTGATATCTTTGAAGTAAAAAAAGCATGGTTTTAATACAGAATGAGCAACGTTCATCAGTTAGTAAAACAAGGTGCTGCTATTTTAAATTGAGAGGTAGCTATAATGATGACTACTGTGATCTGTGCCGGGGAGAGCGTGACAGTTGCCCCCTCTGTACAGTGAGATGGGTGACTTGTTGGATGCACTGCTTCCCTCTCTCCTGCACCCTAGATTTTGACACTTGTTGATGTGAGTATGGCAAGCAGTTGCTTTGCAAATGTTTTGGCCTCCCTGATCCAGTGCACCTAGTTCCACTCCTTAATGTATAAAAGCTTCTGCAACCCACTAGCAGAGATTTTGGGGTGCCTGTGTGTGCGGCCATTTGAGGTATCTTGCCTGGTGTTCAGTTACAGCCACAAAGCATCACTAGTGGTCATCTTGCTTCTCTAGTTATATCTTGGATAAATGTGCAGTGACTAAAAACACTGTATATAAATGTGGTTATATAAAACAATTTTTATTCAATGTTAGGATTAAAGTAAGGATGAATCCTCCTTCTAGGTATAGTTTTCACAATGGGTAAGTTATTTTGTTCTTAGATGATGGAGATGTTAGAAACAAATACTGTTGGCACAGTATTTTACTTCTTATTACTTAAATCTTCCTGAAGAGGGTTGAACTGTTCTAGGCACTGGCTGGCTAACTTGATTTAGACCTCCCAGAACAGCAATTGAACTTGTCTGAAGTCTGAATTTTTAAGTGTTCAATTCTGTGCATATTTCTTGCACCTGTTTTGTATTATGAATCTATAAGTATCCCTCATGATTAGTCAGGAAGGCAATCCTATCACTCTGTCACAGGCAGAGGATGTTTTTACAGTTGAGAAGGGAAAAGTTGAAACTTGTAAAGTGTACTTGAAGATATAATATTCTCCTAGGTGGTGCAGTGGATTAATTTAGTACTTCATGGTGCTCATTTTTCATCTCCAAAAACATGTTTTCGATCCCACCCACATAGGATTTTTTTCCTTTGTTTTTGATCTAGGAACCATGTCCTTAAAAACTTTCAGAGCCAGAAAAGAGATAATCCTGAATACACTTCCTGGATATACTTTAAAAATACCCTTCCATGATAAGTTCTGACTGCTTGAGGATATATGAAAAATACTTATGAAAAGTGAGGGCTTTTTACTATGCTCTGTGTTTTCAGAATGGGGGAAGGTGACTGCTATGGTCTCTGGAAGCTTTCTCGGCTTCTTTGCCAAAGAGAAGAATATCCTCCATAAAAGGAGAAGAAAGCTGGGAAAATCAGCATTTAAAAGAGTGCTGGATGGGAGAACTGAATGAAGAGGGACCAGTGGTTTTAAGCGGGTAACTACTCAGTAAAAACTTAACAATGTTGAAGGCCAGAATGCAAGAATCTCAAATAGTGGAACAAAAAATTGAAAGGAATAGAGGAGGGAAAACCCAGAAATCTAAGAAAATGAAACAAAATAAACCAAGACAAGAATAAGACATTTCTTCAGTGTGTGCACATCAATTTCAGAGTGTTCACGAATCAAATTTTTTGAATTAACGTAGTGTACTTTTTCTGTCTTCAAACAAGATTAATGCATGTTAGCTGCTTTACCTTTTTTTTTAATGTTTATGTGTCACAGGCATTTCTTGCAGTACTACTGTTTTTTCTTGTCTTTATTAATTTAATTATTTTAGAATATTGGCATTTCTGAAGTAGTTATTGTTGTGGTGCTAAAATTTTCTACGAACATTTTTTTCCACATGGCTGTTTCACTTAAAGCATGTTTTTTTAATCATGTTCTAAATGACTGAATCTGAACTATGTCATACTCTGGAAATGTGTTCCTCTGATTTTGTTCCTCCAGTGCTGTTTATCAAAGGCCAGAAAAGAATGGGAATTAGATATTCAGGCTGAGGAAGGATTGTGCAGAAATTTAACTGACATAAAGAAACTACATGGGACAGAAAGTTTGTGGGTTCAGGACTAACAAGAAGATTCTGTGTTATACTCGTATCTAGTGGTGGAGGGTTTATTTGGAGTAGTAGGAGTAGTGCCTTGCTGTAAGGATCTGTCTATGTGTTTTGCTTTTAGGTCAGGGGTGATGTGGGGAGCAATGTGCTATTGAAAGAAAACTTGTTTTCCACTGTCTAGTACAACATGCACCCAGTTCTGGGGGATGGCTGCTAAAACACTCAACGAACGATGTGGATTCTGAGTTGTGGGTCTTCAAAAAATGTGGCTTCCAGTGGAGCTGCAGGCAGCTCTTGAACTTGAAGTACCGTGCAGAGTCTTCATCAGGTCCTGGAAACAGCCTAGGTGTGATCTAACTGCAGAAGAGGGCAAGGGGGATGCTGACAGGGTGATATGGATGCTTTTAAATTTATCACTTCTAAATTCAGGATCCCTCCTTTTGTCTGCTCCCTCCGTCATAAAAGATGCCAGTTGTCTTTGGTTCATCAGAGTCTCCTTGATGTTTGGGAGTGTGGAAATCTCCCACACAGCTTCAAGCAAGCAAGGAATGAATAAGGGTTCTGAAGGAATGATAAGCAGCAGGTGCTTGTATTCCATCCTCCCTCATTGCTCGTCAGGCTTGTGCTTCTGTTATCTCTCTGTTTCTCCTGGCACCCTCACTATCAGCTCAAGCCTGCCAGCTCTTGTTTCAGGTGCCTGCTCCTCCATATCTCTGTTCTGGACTGCGTCCTCTCTTTAAAGAGTACAGGCTGTCCTGGTATGTTGTTGCTTATTGCACTGGGGTCATTACTGTGCTGCCAGAAGTGCAGCCCAAATGTATCTGTGTATTGAGTTTACTCAGAGGTGCACACTTCAGATTCAGTGTGTCTTCGCATGTACAGTGAATGTCTTGATCTGTGTTTGGCAGGTGACCTTTCCATATTGTAGTTGTTCATTTTGTCCTGTTTTTATTGTGAAAAATAAGCAATGGTTATTAATTTTTTTTCTCAAATATACACAGGTATTCCGTAGATGCAGAAAGTTCTTTGTGTCAGAAGTGAGGATTGGGAAAGCTTTAAACCTTGGAAATCAGATTTGTCCTTTTTCTGTGCAATGCACCAACAGTATTAAACCTTCTGTTTTACTTTGAGAAGTCACTTATGAATCCAACACTTAAACATTTGACCTAAATGAAAGATATTGAGCATTTATAGTTTATATTGAGTTTGACTTAAGTATAGTTGAAGTTTCTTAGCACCCCTTTTTCCTTTCAACAATCCAAATGCTTGCCTTTGTTTAGCTTTGTAATATAAAGTTGCTGTTCTTAAAGGGAAAAAAAAACTGTTTAAGGTAGGAAAAGCCAACTGCAAACTTCTCTTGTTCCCCTAAAAACACTTCTGTAGCAAACAAAATGCCTGTGAGGTACTCATCTTATATTTGCAAATTGCGAGAAATCTTTCATTTATTTTTCTGACTTGCTGACTGTCTTGTTTCATTGGTGAAACAGACACCACTTGGAAATAGAACAGGAAATCTAAAGAGAACAATGATCACTTTTTTCCTTAGGAAATATAGGTGGAGCTATTGAGTTCATGCTTGACATATTTCTTTCATTCTGATTTTTGTACCCATTGAATGATTTTATGGCAGAAGAAATACCAGATAGAACCTTTGCTCTTTGGAATGAAGTCACTTTTGAAACTAGGTCAACTCAAGGCAAAGGAGAAATTTTAAATCATATTGTTAGTATGTTATATGAAACACCTTACATACTTCATACTTTTTTAGGTTATTATGTTAATTACAAAGTAATTAATATCAACATGAAAATGTGTATGTGCTATGGTGATGCTGCTGTTTTCCTATCTAGTGAATACTACCCAGTTCCAAAAAAGCCTGAAAATGTAGAGATGGACACAGTAACTCCTCACATATACATCCCGTTGCCAGAGAGTTGTTAGTCATTGTTTCCTGATGTAACTTCTAATAAGAAATGTATGCTATATGTGTGTATTCTGTCTTGAAGCATAAAACCACAGCCCATAAAAAGTCCTGAAGCATTTCAAAAGGAAGGGACTTGATGTCATCACCTTTGGGTACTGCTCTCTCTCTTATGGAAGCCTCGTTGAGTAGGCAGGATTTCAAACCCCTGTGGTGGTACTAGTTAGTTTTGTATTAAAAGTGACCATAAAAAGAATGAAGTGCATCAAGGGCTTCCAGCAATAGAAGTACCTGGTTTTTTATTTGCTGTTTTGAGACAATAATTTATACTTCTTAATTATCATATTGTAAGACATTATTTTAAAATTAATCAAACTAAAATAAGTTCCGTAGATATTAGGAACTGATGAGGTAATACTGTTATTACAGTTTGGCCTCTTGGTACTCAGTGATCACCAGGGAGGAAAAAAGTGCTATCTTTGAAACCTCATACTGCTTTTAGCAATAAAAGCACAATATTGTTTTCTCTAAAACAAAATAGGAACTGTTGGTAACAGTGGTAGATACACAGTATTAAAGAATGAAATGCAACTACAAAGTATTGAAATGCTTAGAGTTGTTTTATGTTCAAAATTTTCTGAAAAGCCCTGTTGTGCTCATGGAAAGGAAAAAAATTATTTTCCATTAAAGACTTTCAGACAGATACGTTGAGTATACAGCATTGTCATTTAAATCCAATTTGACATAAGAATTAATAGGACTAATAGCATTTTCAACATTGTATAATGTGGTACTTTGCGAACAGTTGAACAAGAAGTTAATTTTGTGTAAATTTTAATTTGTGGACTTCCATAATCACAGGGTCCAAAAAAATGATCTCATCCTAAATATTTCCTAAGTCAAGCTGCGAATGTTCTTAAGTTTATCATGTCCAGCTCTGAAATTATTATAGCAGTAACTTCTTGGGTTTTTTAACTCCGAGTGCAGTAGGCTATCAGATTTCCTCAGAAAAAGAGATGTTTGTAACCACCATAGCCTTTAACACTTTTTTCCATCAAATCTTTGACTAATTGAGTCTTGCTAATGTTTTTCCATCAGACATTTCCGTTCAGAAGAATTTATGTTCCATCTGAGTATTATCTTTTAATTCAGTTTATTTCAGTGATATTTATAAAGATTAGATAGGACAACAGGAAGAAAGGCTTAGAAGTTGGGAGTGAGTCAAATGTATATATTTTTTCATTCCGTCAGTACATGAATGGGGTTTATAAGGGGTTTATCTACATCGAGGATCCCTGGGGTTTTATACAAACAACTTTACTGAATAGAATTACATCACCATGATTAGCCACAAAAATCCTCAAAACAATTGCAGTGTTGCAATTATACAAGCATAAAGCACTTCAGAGGTGTCCCTGGACGATGCCATTTGGTTTTGGTGTAGTGAGCACGAGGTGTTTGTTGTCACAGACTTAGAGCTGAATTAGACAAACTTGATTTGGGTCTTCTTTCTTTAATTAACCTCTTTTCCTGTGAATAAAATGGGTTATTTTGCGTGGCAGATATGATATTTGTCCAATTTGTACAGTAACTAAAACAGAGAAATAGGTGATAAATTTGAGGAATTTTTAATTTCTTTCATGGTTTATAATACAAAACATTCATACTCAGTATTGCTACTGTATTGTATACAAAGCTATCTGTAGGGCATCTCTTCACAGGTATATGTTGTGAAAGCCATAATGTCATCAATAACTATTTTATTTTTACCTTTTTACTATTTTACCTTCTTACTTTACTGTTATCTGTAACTTACTAGGCGAGAACTCATCCTCCTTAACATTAAGTAAATAAATATGTGGACTCCCCTTTTGCAACTAGTTGATCATTTTTAATGTATTGTAAGGTTAAACAAGACTGAACAAGTGCACAGAAAAGGCTTAACAGTGTTTGGAGAGGGAAAGAGGGAACTTGGTTTCAGATAAAGTTCTTTTGGTTTTCCAAGTGCAGCTAAACCATGGAATTGTTTGGAATTTTAAGCAGACTTCTAAACTACCTCCATGGATTCCCTAACTTCTGACATCTCCTTGCTAAATAGTTTTATTGTCTTTTTTGCGAAATTGAAATATTTTTGGTGTTTACGTTTATTTGAAGCAATCATACTGTGGTTTTAGTTCTGTACTGAATTTTACTGCTTAAAAAACAAAAATATGCTGGTTTATGGGATGATTTTTCAATATCAATCCCTGGCGTAATCTGTTGATGACCAAGGTCATGGATATTTTGCAATCAGCATTTAGGACAGGGTATGGAACAGACACCTCTAGGACGCTAAAAGATTGACAGTGTTATAATGGAGATGCACATAAGATTTGTGTGAGGAGGAGCCATTCAGTGGGGCACCTTTTTGCTGCTTATGGTTTATTAGATGTTATGAATGAAATACTGGACACACATGAGCGAGGATAGCGGTGGCTTCCACTCATTTTTGTTCTGCCAAATTTGGACTGTGAAGTGACTTTAAACTCCAAGATCTCCCTGGATTCTGCTTTAGTTTATCCAAAGGTAGTAAAAGAAAGTGTTTAATCTGTTAATGAAAAAACTGTTGACTTAAGTGGGTGCTGTTGCAATTGCAGCCACTCCTAATATACATAAATGACAGGACACAGCTTGTGGAGTGCTGAGCAGACGTGAACACAGGCAAGACCAAACTGTGAAGACCAAACTACTGATTGTGCAGGGATAACACAGTGAAGATATCTTATCACCCACTGAGATATCTTATCACCTTGTTTGGTGTTTATTTGAAAGAAAAAGGCAATGAAGTATCCTGATAGTCCCTTCTTTCCCTGATGCAGAGTTGTTTTCAGCTGCTTTGAGCTAATCTGACATTTAGTGAAATGGGTGCATTGCCTAGTTGTTGCTCTCACTGCCAGTTTTAAGGCTTTAATGGCAGAGGATTTGTGTAGGTTTGTGCTCTGCAAACAGCTTGTGCACAGCAGTCCACATGCAGCTGATCATCACTAACCCTCTTGCTGCTGGGTGTTGCAGCTGCCACAAGTCAGCTGGTGGTTGAGACATTTCGGTAAAAAGGAGTATGATTTGCTCAGTTTAAATATCAGGCCTCTGCTGACCGAACTCATGTGACTGAAGGAAATGGAGAGTTGGCTTTCATCAGTAGCCAGGGTAGGATGTTTGAAGTTGTCAGACTTCAGCAGAATGCAGAGTTGAACAGGTAAGTGGTGGGCATGGTAACATCTGCCATTGGCACGGCTGTGTTCAGGAGGCAGTTTCTGTGCAGCTCAATATGCAAAGCCGAGTGGAGGGTTAAGGTACAGCAGCTCTAAAAACCTATTCTTAGAACTGTTTTTAGAGACAGTGAGAGAGCTGTACTCCTGGGATAATAGAATCAAAGGCAAGCACATGCAAGTATTGAAGAAGGTGGTCATGAGTAAGGGAAAGTATTGGAAGAACTTGCTTTTCAAAAAAAAAAAAACTTTTCTGCCATAAAAACTGTTGCTGTTTACATTTCCTTATGTCAAGAACTCATCTTACCAATTGCATGGAACAAAGAAGAGGGAAAAATAATAATAAAGAACAGATCTTTCTGATGAGCTTCTAATTCCACTGAAGAAAAGAACCCCAGCAAATTTCATCATTTTACTTCGGAACTTGTCTGTTGCTGGCGAATTTGCAGAGGCAGCGTTCATCTGCCATGGTGCTGCTGATTGTAAGGCAAAGTGTATGAGCTTACTGGAGTTCAGGAAACGTTTGATAGCTTTGAGTTTGGCACTTTTTGCAATAGGATAGGATGCTTGTTTGTCTGGGGGGGCGGGGGAGAATCCACAAGGCGATGAAGCATTGCTACTAATTAAAATCAGAAGGAATAGTTGAGCTGTTTGGGGGAGATGTAATGAGCTGACTAGTGAGATTAAACTTTGGGAACAAAAGGGAAATACATTACAGGTAGAATTCCAAGCGTTCAAAGCAGAGATGCAAAATTCATTAATGTTGTTCTATGATTATGCAGTTAGCCCTTTCCTCGCCCTTAAGTTTACCTTGGCTAGGGCACTTGCAGTTAAATGGCACTCTGGAAATTACTGGAAAACATTAACATTAACTTGTTATTGTAAGCTGACATCATGCTGAGCCTGATGGGAAGTGAAAACTTATAAATAGCTTGTCCATATGTGTAAAGCAAAAATCTGCTGAGCTTCAGCAGTAGCATGATTCATGTATTTGCTGTAGTTTAAACTTCATTGCGAGTTGTCTGTGTTTCTCTGAACTTCATAGTTTCAAAAACTTCGGGAAGATCAGTGGTCCAAAACTGATGAACCCTGAGGAAATACTGTGGATATTTTCTGTGCAGTTTTGGTGGTCCAGTCTGCATCTTACTGGCACTTAGGTATTCTTCCTACTATGTTCTCTGGAGAGCAAAGTGCTTTCAAAAAAGTATACTTAAAGCATAATTCAGGCATTTTTTTCTCCCCACATAAATTCTCAGGCATATGCCTACTATCTGTGAACTGGAACTTAAAGGATCTGAGTTCAGTCTGTCTCTGGGATGCATCAAAGAAATCAGAAAATCTCTCTGTTTCCTTGCCTGCAAGACTTTATTCTATAATAATCCTTTTTTATATCAGAGGGGGACAGCATGTTGAGAAACAATATGTCACTACATAAGTAAAAGCTTTATTTCTGCGTCATTCATGGAAAAGAAGTAAAGAGGTGTGTATTTCAGGAAGTCAGTCCTCTTTCATCTCAGGTGATCTTCCTTCTTGGGAAGTGGCTGTGTCCACATACACCTGTGGATGACCTCTACTGTCTTGTACAATGAGACTGAAAATATAGGAGGGCTGTTTGGTTGAGGATTGGCTTTTCCCTGTCATGTTACAGCTCAGTGGGATCCTCTTACAAGAATTAATTTCTAGATGTCACTGTAATTGAAAAAAAAAAAAAAAAGAAAATAGAGTTTGCATTACAGCACCTTCCTTTGTGCTGTTGTCCTATGTAGTGCCTTTGTAAAGCTGAACTCATATTTAATGTGTGTTCTTGGAATTCAGTTTATCTGCAAGTTAAGCCCACACATTAACTATGATATCTAGACATAAAGTTACTTTTATTGCATGTTTCAGTTGTTTATTTCCTTTTATAGGGATAAGTTTGACTGAGGAAAGTTCTTGTGAGTTCTGCTTGTGTTCAGTTGTGTTGCTGTATGGCAGAGGAGTTTGGCATTTGAGTCGGGGGCCTGGGCACCAACGTGGATGATGTTTGATTTATCTGCATAGCTGTAGCACCTAATGCCCCTGTTGTTACCTGCAACTAATTGTGTGAGAATTTTTTGTAAGGGAGGGACATTTTCCCTATTGTTTGCACTCAGGTGCAGCAATCCCTGCCATAGAAGAGCAGTCAATGTTACATTAAGTTCAGCAGGCTTTGTAATGTTGGCTTAGAGTTCGGACAAAAGAGTGCATTTGGTAATATTGAATTTCTCAGATGCAAATGGAGCCATTAACAGTGACAAAATGCTTGTAAATAAATAGCTATGGAAGGGAAAGTTGATCCTTAGAAGCAGAGGCATGTACAGTGACAGGTTATGACTGACTTAATGTATAAATGGGGAAAAGCTTTTGGAAGGTGAAATACGACCTTGAAAAGCACCACCTTTTTTTTCTTTTTTTCCCATGGTTATAACCACCTGCACTGGGACATTTAATGTGGCAAATTATTCCTCAGACTTTAAAAATACTGAATGTTTTTCTTTTGTTAGAGAAATACTTGTATATGTATTTTCTTTTCTGAAAGTTTAAAATCATTAGTTGAGAGAAGTAAATTGTTTTCTGGAGCTGCAAGTTTTACTTCACTTTAGGCTATAATGTGAATTTAGGAAATAAAAGCATCAAATCGATATAGCTTAGTTTTAATTATTTTCTCAGCTTGTGTGTTAATGCAGACATTCCTGAGGCAGGAGATCACCTCTGCTCAAACCACCAGAGCTACAGGGTCAAGTGGCAGTGTATTTCTGAGCACTCTTGATAAACATGTTCGTACTGGCTGTGTCTCTTACATGTCAGCTCACAGTGTCAGTGGGGTAGCTGTATCCTTTAATATGCCTCCTAATTGTAAATACCCCTCAGTAAACAAGAATGTGTACCTTGGTCTTTCATTTGCATTTGTCTCCATGTGGACATGTACAGGATAACTGTGTTATAAGGACATAGCTAGTAAAGAATAATTTCAAATTGTTTTACTGCCACCTCCAAAAAAGAAGAGGGGGAAAAAATGCTGTTGGGGGATGTGTGTGTAGCTTTATATCCTTTGAGGATGACAGGGTATAGACTTGGAAGAAGAGACTTCACTGTATCCTTCCTGCTGTTTGTTCTGATCAGAAATACAGGTTGAGGACAATTCTTAACTGCTTTCAGTGCACAGTCTGGTGTGGTCTTTTCTCTACACTTTCAGGTTTTAGTTACATGCTGTGGGAAGATAATGGGTATGTTTGCAGAGAATGGAAATGCCACCAGCTTCACAGTAGCCTCTTTCATCTCTGGTCAAGCTAGCTGGTTAGGAGGATGTGTGTGAGACCCAGTTAGATATGCCTTTTCTTTGACCCATTGGGCAGATTTGCCTCTTCTTAGTGCAGTTGATTATTGGGGTTTTCTGTTTTCTCATCAGCTGGTCTGTTCATAGGTCTTTTGGTTGGGCTTTTCTGCCCTGCAAATGTATCTTTAGTAATAAGATGAATGATACCTTAAAAGTATCTTAAATGTTAATGGTAAAAAATCCTAATAATTATAAAGTCAGATGTCATACCAGGTTTCTGTGTGAATAGCCAAACTGTGTACATTTAGGAGAAAATTCAACTGGGTCTTTCAAGTAAGTAATACTAAAGAATTTGAAGTTTCTTGGCAGCAAACTTCTCATCGTTTAGTTTTCTCCTAATAGAAAATTTCAGTTGCATACACAAAGTTTAAGCTGAAATTCAGTTTTACCCTGACTAAAATAGGAAGTAAAACCTGAAGGAAAAACCTAGCAAAATTGTGTTGCAAGAACTTTGATCTGTGAAATTTCACATTTGTTGGCTTGTTTTAGGCAAAAGCAGGAACTTATCTTCAGTTTTAAGAACACATTTTTAATAATAGATGTTTTATGGTATATATCTGTCACTGAGAAGAGAGCTACTTTGCTATTTTTTAGCATTTTCCATCTTTCATTAGTTATGGAACATTGATCATTTTCAGATTATTAAATAGCTATGTTATTTTTGCTCAGTTATACAGAGTTAACTAGTATCATATTTTTATTCATGACTTTAGATGTTTTCAAACCTTATTTTACAACTTCTTAATCATACCATGCTTGCCTTCATTTTAATAAAAACAACTTAATTCATATATAAACCCAGCTTTATGAATTTTGATGGATATATTTGGAAGAAGGATTTAAATGCAATAATTTCTGATTAATAATAAAGCAAAACTGTGTAATTAGATGATGAAATGTGCTGACAAAACAAAGCTAAAATTATTGAAAAAATGAATTGTGAATCAGCTGATGCTTTAAAGGAAGAAAAAAATTTTATGCAGTTTTCAGAAAAATATTTGCAAAGGGAAATATCTGAACTTCAGAGTTTATTAGTCCATCAAAAACAAATTTAAGGAAGCAATATTCATATATAGTAATCATATATGGCAATCATATAATGTATATTTGGCAGAAATAATAATCTGATCTGTTCTGAAATTACTGTCATGAAATTAAAGACTTCAAAGAAAATAAGTGGTAGGAACAAAGGGGGTGATGCCTGTAACAGTCTGATATATCTAAACGATCTAGGACTATGAGAAGAATGATGGCTTTTCTAACACATCTATTTGGGGATGACAAGAGAATTGATAAATATTTGAAATTACTCTTCAATATATTGTCATTTAAATGTGGAAATAAACTCATGGTGTTTACTCTCTCCTACAAACAATGAATAAAAACTTTTCTCATAATTAGATACCTCAGATGAAGAAAAGCTTTAATGACCGTAATTGAGCTGATCTGTCCACACAGTTGCTGAACCTCAGTGTGGCAGAGGATGGGTCATATGCCGTGAGGACACAGGGCACAGGAGTGCCACCCAGCACTGCCTCCTGCAGCACATTTGTGTGCTGTGGTTCTAGACTAATTTTAAAGCATTACTCTGCAGTGTGTATGGCTGCTTTTGTTTGGGAGAGCAGCATGAACTCCAGGACCGTGTTCATACCATACTTGCTCATGATAAAATACTATATTTCTTTTCCACAAATACAACTTTTTAACAGACCAGGATGATATCAGAAGGTAAGCAGATAGAAACTCTCCCATCTTGGAAAACTGGGGGTGGAAGTTGATGTTCTTAGTCCCATTGTAATTACCACACTGGCACTTTTCATCTTTAAGAATAAAAGGGATTTTTAGGACTTGTTTTTCCCTAGAGCTAATTATTATAACTTTGAACTTTTTATCTTCCTAATAAAAATGCCTTCACCTGTCACAGCAGCTTGCCAGTTTTTATCTACATGGTTGTAGTAAAAAGAAAATGAAAAATTGGACCTAATTTTCCAAATACAGAGATAACTTGGCAGTTGTTTTTATCATAGAACAAGAATAAAATTTTATCTGCCTTTAAATGAGAGAAGAAAAGAAAAATCTTTTTTGAGGTTTTCTCATGTTAATACTTAAGCAAAAGCTTTTGATGGAAGAATTCCAAAGAACCATGTTTAGCTTAGTGCAATAATCTCCTTACTGCTGCCATTTTGCAAACACCCTTTTTGGTTTTCCTTGTTACTTCAACCTTCACAGCTTGGTGAGTAGCATAGTTTTCGAAGCTCAGTATTTACACAGTGTTTTCTTTCAGCTGGTGAAACATCTGTATTCTTTATATTTTTTTTAGGGAGTTAAGGGATCTATGCTGAGAATGTAAAGTTTAGGGTGATGTCAGTTGGTCTTTTTTTCTTTTTCAATAAGCACTGAAATGAACACTGGGAGCATTGTTTCAGTCTTGCACTTAGGAATGTGAATATTAGTACTGTATACTTAATTTCATCCAAACAGAGCTGAGGGCATTTATGAAGAGGTTTTTATTGCTTCAGGTCATCTTAAGGGGAGAAAAGTTTAATGTTGCTACTTCACTGAGAAGTGTGCAACTGTATAACCTTCAATGTGTTTTTGCTGCACTTTGTGCAGCAACATGCTGGAGGCTGTGCTTTCTTTCAAATACAAACATGTGTGCATGTACACTAAGTATCCACTTAATCACTGTTTCGTGTCTGAAATTAAAAGTTTATTGTAAATTTTGAAAACTTTAGTTCCTCCTATAAAATTATTGCTAGTGCTATGAAATGTTAATTTTTCTTTGTTAGACAGAAAATGTGTCACACTAGATCAACTTTGTGACTATTAAGAGGTTATGATATATTTGCAGTGTCTGTATATGTATGCAGGAGAGCTCTCTTGGCATAAAAAAAAAATTTCACTTGGTAAATTTTGTGTTTGATAGGAGTTTTCCTTCATCATTGCATTGCTTCATTATTTTAATTGTGTATTTCACAGCAATTCAAGCTGATATGCTGAGCTGCTAAAGATAATGATCTGCTGCATATCATATCAAAGTTGGTGTGGGGGAGAAAAATGTCTGTTCCTGCTTCTCGTGATTTATATTTTTGACTTAGCTGATGTCTAATCATTTAAGTATTTGTTTTTCTTAAAAAGCAATGTGCATTTTTTCACTTGATTATCCAGAATGAACACGTGGAAAATAGCAGATGTTATGTCTTAAGGCCTGCTTGGGTACAAAGAAAACACTCAACTTTCTCATGTCATGACAGGGAGACACAGAAGTCTGTGTTGCATCCGAAGGTGGTGGGGGATGGATATGAACAGGACAGAAAGATATCTGTGCTGTTTTCTGTCCCCCACCCTCCTCTGCTTTTTCCCATTTTCTTGAGGCTTCTACAGCTGAAAAACAAGGGTGAAGCATCAACAATGCCAAGGAGGGGGAAGGAAGGTACTGGAAGCTGGGAATGGCTGGAGAGCAGAACACAGTTTCATTGGCATGCTCAGTCCTGGGGTTTTGCTCATTAGGATGAAGTGTCACACCTGAGCTGGCTTGGTGGGACTTGTTTGGGTTTTTTTCTGTGTTATTTTGCACGAAATAGTCTTCCCATGCAGGTGGTTTTACCTGCAGCAGGTTAAGACATGCTGGCTCAGATTTAGTAGAACCTCATGGACCAAAGGGTCTCAGAATGGTCAAGCACTGGACACTTGCCCATTATGTATCCAAGTATCTGGACTTCCCGTGGCTTGCACTATTTTAACAACTCTTCCCCAGGTTGATGGGAAGTCTCTACAATCCTGTTGGTGTATTAGCCTGACTCCTGAGCAGTCTGCTTAGGGAAAGAAAATGTTTTTGAGTGTCCATGAACTCACCATCTTTAATGCAGGATTCCACAGAACTGCAGACAATTCCTTGAATGCTGTATCTTGAGTCCTATGAAAAGAACTCTGAACATGTCAAAGATGTTTTCAGGCTGCTTTCTTGGTATTTAGTTCATGTCAAATTTAAAGGTAATCATTGTCAACTGGTAAGTCTTCATAAACCTGCCTCTACAGTTAGTGCAAATCTTTGGTAAAACTACCTTTAAAAAGAAAAAAAATCATGAATGTATTTCCTTGGTGTAATAAACAAACAATGCCATGTACACAAAGAACACCATGACCTCATTGCATTTATGTGTGAGGAATTTAGCAGAAGATTTTAAATCATGTAGAATTTTGGACTTGATGAGAGCCATGTGCTGGAAAGCCTGTCTGTTTTATTATCTATATCAAACAGTCTCATAAAACTTGCTACCTCCTCATGCAAACATTGCCTGGCCTGTAGTCTTAGATCATGGAAGCTACATGGAAGCCAAAGAGTGATGTGTCACACATGATGGAAGTGAAGCACTACTGAAGCTAACTTTTACAGATTCTTTGTTTGATTGCCTCTGGTTTTTGCTTACATAAAGTTGGGCTTTGAATAAAACGTGCTGATGTTAATTACAATTTCAAATTTAGTTTAGGCATTCTAAAATCTCATGCTGAAAGAAGAATTCCTTTGTGGGAAAGCTTTTTAGGTCTCTAAAATTTGGTGAGGCGACCAGAATAAATGATAGAGGGCTTGCAATGAAATAACAAGAAAATCAGGATTTTGAATATGTCAAAAGTCAAACCAGGATAAACTGTAGTTTAGCATTATTTTTGATGGATAATAGCATTTTTCGAAAGCGCATCAAACTCTTGCATGAGTTGCACTTTCTGATTCTACTGCTTAAATATGGCTCGTGCACTGTGATTTTTTACCATCTGAATAGTATTGAAAGGATGTGGTTCATATAGATAATCAACTCTAGAGGAATTTTGATTGAATTTTCAGTACTGTATTTCCTACCTGGACAAATTTAAATCCACAAATTTGACCTCCTTAGTATACATAGTCCTTTCTCTTTCAAGACCTTTTGCTTGAAGTATCAAACTACTTAGGTTTCCTGTCTTTATGTGGGAGGCACTTTGAGAGCTGTTTTCAAAGCTGAAGAGATTAAATTAATTTAAGCTTCTAGGAAAAATATGATAGCCCCTTCATAATTGTGAAAGAGATTTTGTATTATTGCTTAGAGGTAAATCCGTTCTCATTCCTGGAAATGAACACAAGCACAGAAGAATAAAATTGGAAAGGTTAAGGCGCCAAATGGTTTTCAATTAGCAGTGGATATAAAAGGCAGTAAGAAGAGCCTTTGCTTATATATTTTCCTTTGTCATTCTTTTTCTTCTGTCATGTCCATTACTTAACAGACATTAAGGGCAAGCCATAAAAATACAGAGAAACTATTAGTAGTGGCAACTTGGTGCATTGGTTTTCGTGAAGGCTAATTTGAGTGGATACTTACATAAACCATTTTAATAAGCAGAGAGTTGCACAGACAAGAGCAGACTAAAGAAGAATATTCAAGGTAAAGATCTCTGGTGACACTCTGAAATATTTGCAAGTTTGCACTTTTGTGAAGTGCTTTGTAGAAAAAGATCAAAATTCAGAAAGACCATTTTAGAAAGATACCATCAAAAAAATGATGTTCAGTTCAGAGGACTTCACAAGATTTAAAAAAAAAAAGAAGCACAAGCTGTTTTTCCAGGATGTGTCTTGCCCACAGCGCACCTGCTAACAAAAGGAGATGAGAGTTTCATTGTTCCTGTCAAAGGGCCCCAGTGGGATCTCTGTGTTTAATAAGTACCTCACTAGGAAAAAATCTGGACTGACTGAATAGTGTCCAGAGAACAGTTGTGTACCATGAGGACAAGGGTGGGAGTGGAGAGGAACACCTTACCTCAAGAGCTTGGATTTTGAGGGTGAAACACTGAAGGAGGTTGCATACAAGTATTTTGGAATCTGCTTTGTTGGCTGTTTTCAGGATTAGAACAGTTAGACAGGCATTTGTTTCATCAAAGAATGTTTAGAGCCTGCCTCAACATTTATATGGATTAGGTATTCTTGCCTCTCTTCTCTTCTGTTTCCGTGCTTATTTGAAATGACTGCAGCTGTTTTTCCACTTGAATAATTTCACAAAAAATAACCCAGATGAAATTGTGTCAAGCTAATGCTATGTGGCAGTGCTTGTGTTTCCAAAACAAGCAAACAAACAAAAAAATATACCCCCGGAGCAAGTGACAGCTGGAATGTGGGAAACCAAGATCTGAGATGTAAAAATCTGGATACAAAGGTTTTTCTTTTCCCAAAGTGAAGTGAAGGCCCCAGCTTGATCCATTAGTCATTAAATTGTCACTTTGCAAGTATGAAGTGCTAATACTCTGACATATTAAAGAGTGTTTCCTTATAAAATGCTCTTCTATGTATTTTCAGAAATGATCTGATAAACACCGCTAAAGCTTCCTAAATTCTGCATGTGGCCAGTTTCAGTAAATAATGGTGGATGTACTTTTTCAATTTGCATAGAAGCCTTGTCTATCAATGTAACTTACCTGTGTAGCAAACAGAATTTCAGGTTTTGAGGCTGTAACTCAAAGGAGGAGGGAGTGTTATCACCCTGTTCCTCCCATTCCAGCTTCTAAACTGCATATATGTGCAAAACTCCTAAACCTGAGTAAGATCTTTCCCTTCAGGCTTCAGTACTGCACTGTTTATCTCCATGTTTTTCCATGTAGAAATTAACTCATCCAGGTGTTTCCTGTTCACTTGCATGTTAATGGTAAAAGTAAAAACTAAGTGGCATTATGTGGATGTTGTCACTTGTGTTAGAAGTGTGTGTCATGCACCCTCTCCCACATGCAGAGAGGATGGGCTTGGAGAGTCCTTCTCCACCGTGCAGTTGGTGTCAGCTTTCTTTCATTGTCCAATAGTATCATTTTATGCTTATGATCTAGGTGACTATACATTTTTTTTAACTGATTTTTTTTTCCTAACACTTGTTGATATATTCAATTCTACTTGGAAAAACCTGTTTTTAAATAGCAAAGGGTGGTCTTTTAAGAACAGAAGCTTTTTGTTTTGTTAGTTGTCTGACCAGAAAGCTACAGGTTGTGCTTTCTATTCTGGTTTCTTGAATTCTTTCCTTCGTGGTATTTTTAAGACCCTTCCTTGTCTCCCTCGTTGTACTTGTATGATGCAACCAGCCCCACTCCATCCAGTGTGCCAAGCTGCCAGCGAGCTCCACGAGCAGTTGTGCTGGCACTGGTGAGCAGGCAGCACCACAAGAAAGTTGAAAGTTGAGGGATGCTTGAGTTGGCAAGGGCCAGAGGAGTAGTGTTCATCCTGCTGCCCTCCATTCACTTCGTGGAGGTTAAGATCTTACAGCACTTTCTATGCTTTGCTGTTCAATTACTAAGTGAATTTTAAAGACTAGGCAACTTAAGATTTAAGGATCCTGTTGACTGTTAGGCTAAATGAATATATATTTTTCCTTGAGTAACAGTTGTTCGTTTTTCAGGTGGCTTTTTCATCTTACGGTTATTTGGAGGAAGAGCAGTGGGTACAAACTCTAATTTCGAAATTTTTTTATTTATTTTTTTTTTAATTTATTTAGGTATTTCATTTGCTGCAGTCATACTTAGAATCAAAGCAGTTCGTTAGTTTGGACTTTCAGCAGGGACTGACTGACATCATTACCTGTTTGGGAACCAAACTATGGCTGGCTAAAAGGTAAGATAAAACAAAAAATATCTGTGATTTATTCACATATTTTACTAACATATGAAAGGCTTGGCTGATTTTTTTATTTTTATTTAGCAAGATGGACACATTTATTTCTCTAGAAATATGTAAAACTTAGATGCCTTACTGGCTTGCTGATTTTTTAATAAAGATGATTTTTATCTAAAAAGTAAAGATGAAAAAACATTGTAGTTCAGTCATTAAAGAAAAAAAACCCGTGAATGAAAATTCCTACAGAAGCAGACACTTTGAGGATAACTGTTTCTTCTTGACTAAGAAAAATATGCCCATGTACAAGGTTTTTATGTTCCTATTTTTCTGACTTTGACCTTTCAAAAAAATTAGTAGGAAAATATCATAGCAGTCGTTTAAACTATCAAAAGGATTTAGCTGTCCACAAACAATCCAAGATAGTTTTGGAAACATTTTTCATAAGTTCATCTATCTTGAGGTGACCTACATAGAACTTTCTTTACTTTCTCTCTTTTTTTTTTTTTTTTTTTTTTTTTTTTTTGAAATCTACTTAGTCTCATCAATTGCTTTTGAGAGTTCCTACCTGTGAGAATTCCCTCCCAAAACTTGAAGGGAATCCGTTGTGGACAAAGAGCACAAGTCCTTGCATAGATAGATGACTGGGAATATTCTACATCTTGCACCGTGGAGTGAGGTTGCCAGGCCAGTACAGCCTGGTATGGATCTCTGATAAAACCTGTGTCTCTTTGTGATCATCAAAACCAACATCATAAGTGGTTTGGAGGAGGGGGGTGTCTAGTGGGTTGAGAAGTCTTCTATCAGTGTTACCTGAGTTCGGGTAATCAAGATAGAGTTGATCTTTGAGAATTACACAAGTGTGAGAGTGATGATACGGCACATAAAACTTGGTGTAAATAATTGTGAATTGATGCTCATGAATGAAACAGTTGATTGAGCAGATTTTTTGTTTGAAAAAAAATCACTCTGGTTCTTGGTAAAGCCCAAGAGGGGAGAAAACACACCTATGTTTGTATATTAATCTGTGTTGTATGTTCAAATATTGTGTAAATCACAAAGATACAGTAGGAATCAGAAGCAGCATAAAGACTGACAGCAAGTATAGAACAGTTTCTACTTGAGGAGTGATTAAATAGCTTGAGATTTCTTATTTTATCCTGGAAAAGGAACAACTAAGGGATGACATGGAAAAAAATTAATTCTATGAGTCACATAGAAAAGGAACAGGAAATTAGCGCCCTGTCCAAGATGGCAGAGGTGAAGGAACAAAATAATGACATTTTTCATGTAATTTTAGTTTAGCTGTGGAACTCCATGATATAAGATAGTCTTGGTTTTAAACCTGTCTGAATTTTTAACCAGTGATTTAAGAGAGTCATGCAAAAAAAGTCCAGTGAGGTTACTGAGTATGTAGACATCACAGTTGGCTCAAGAATTTCATCAGCAACCTTAAAGATTGAGTCAGACGTTTTGGCAAGTGTCACTGTTTTTATGCTTTCCTGTGCATCTGCTTTCTGCCTGATTGGAGACGTCGTGGTGGATTTGGAGGATCTGTTGACTTGATTCAGCATAAGCATATTTAAGGCTTTAAATGAGAATGGTAATTTATGTAACTAAATTAAATCCATTTATACTGTTAGAAAGAGAAAAAACTCGCAAACACCGGAGACCCAATTTAGTAGAAAGATACTCAAGCTTCGTAATTCAAACCTCCTTCTCTTGCAGCAAATATGTAAGGGCCAGGCTCTGATCATTACAGATTTTAAATAAATTCTACATTTTCAAAGTATTTTTTCAGAACTGCCCCTTTTAATACATCAGTAATATTAATACTGACTCTTTTGTTGTTTTTCTAGTGACTTTTTTATTATCATTATTATTTTTATCATCTCTGGAAAGGAAATGTTTTCAGGTTATCTCTAAGAAATTCTGGTGCATGGTGTAGGTATTTTCCTTAAGAGATATATTTTCTCTTTCACTTGCTTGTAAAAAGCCACAGCTGTATGTGTAATATTTACCCCCTGTCTAGCACATTTTCATTTTGTCAGTTTGTTGTAGCCTCTTTTTCATAGTGTTGCATTCTCCATTATGCAGTTAATACTATGCATAGAGTTTTTTAAAATGTCTTTCTCCCCAGATAGTAAATTGTTTTATTATGAGCATACAGGCTTGCAACACTAACTTAAAGCAATGGGTTTTTAAAATTTGCAAAAAGAGTTTCTGTCTCTTAATGGACATTATCAGTCTTGCTGAGTCTGTACAGCCATAGATCCTTAGGCACACTTGGAGCTAAGATGTGTTTTCTTTTTTCTTTCTTTGTTTTGTTTTTTTTTTCTTAACCCTAAAAAAAGCAAGTAAAATATCCACAAGATAATTTGCTCACCTCTCAACTTTCTCCTTGAGATAAATGTATTCAGTGTGGTGTAATTTAAAAAAACAAAACAAACATATAAAAAACCAAGCAACCAAAACAAAAAGATATTGAAATAGGTGGTATTTTCTGGTAGTTTTAGCCTCCCACATTCAGTGTGCAGCTTTACTGTTTGTAGTTGGCTGGGTGGAGGTGAACAGCGGTGGGGTTTGAGGGTTTTGTTGTTGGTTTCTCTTTTTCTTGTTTTAAAGGAGTATTAGGAGGTTGCTTGGCAACCGAGTTGTGAGACTGAGTAAGGCCGCCTGTGTGGGTTTCGGGATGTTAGTAGAGAGTATCAGTAAACCAGCACTTTATTCTTGCTATGTTGTTAAACTTTTTGGTATATTCCTGCTGCAGGTCACTGTCAGAGAGGGTGATGGCTGGCTGGACCCTTGGTCTGTGTACAGTCATTCTTAACCTTCTTTCTGTTCAGGCAAAGAGAGTGAGCATAATAGAGAAAAAATAATGGGTCTTCATCTGCTTTTTCTGCCTTTTTTGTAAGGAGATAATTTAGCATGTTGCCAATATTGTAGTGCAGTGACTGTTTGAAAAGAGGGTATAAGAGGCACTCACTATTAATCTTAAATGAGTCAAAAAACAGTTCAGATTTAACAGGAAAATGGTTCACACGTCTGGGGAAATGGGAAATTATTCCCAGACATCAATTTTCAATCACATTTCTGTGCTAGTTTTGTAAAGTTCTTGCTGGTGTTCTTTCAACTACGTACTTCATACTATGGAACAAACTTCTCCGAGAATCTTAAATTAAAAAATTTTGGATTGCATATGTAGTTCTTAAAAATGAAACTCACTTGTCATGTGTGTATCTGTAGGAAAAACTATTGTTCTTCAGTGTTTCCTGAACTGGGTGGGGTTTTTTCTGTGTTTGGGTTTTGGTTTGGGAGTTCTTTTGCTTTTTCAATGCCTGAATGTAATTTCCTTTCATCAGAATGTATTGGTGTAGAATAGTTCAAGAAGCTGTTGCACATTCCCTGTAATATAGTGATTTCTTCCTTCCCCACTCCAAGACCTGATTTTCCTTTTGAAAATAAAATAGTGGGTCGCATTCCCCAAACTGAATTTCATAAAGCATTCACTTTTTCAACTGGTATTTTCTGTCTGTTGTGAAGGCAGACTTCTCATACTAATGACACATAGTTGCTTTTTCTTCTTGGTTTTTTTTTACATTTTCAAAACATTAACTTTTTTGTGTATTCATAAACAGTATTTCCATTTTTGATGTTTTGGTGCATAAGACCTGCCTTCCATCCATTTCTCAAGGTGATGTTTGAATCTTTTCACTACATTTGCAGGTTTATACTTCACTTGGTGTTTTTTATTTTGTTTTGGAATAAATCTGTTTGTTAGTTTAAATTGGTATAATAATGTTATTGCTTTCCTCCACCTTCACACCAGTGTTAGTTCATTGTATTTTTTTCATGTAAAGGAGGTGCAGGGGGTTTTGAGAAGAATAGAAATTAAAAAAATATATAAAATCTGCTTTGTTGGAGAACGGAGATGATGGAATGAAGTGATGGAAATTCATGTGGTGAAAACTTTCAAAAAATAATCAATTTATCAGGCTAAACCTTTGAAAGAGTTCAAAACCCTGTCATATGAATTTGGAAAAAAAAAAAAAGTAGTTTTTAGCTCAACGGCATACCAGGGAGTTACAAGACTAACTCTAGATGTCTTCTGCTTCATAAATACAGAAAGCTAAAAGAGCAGCCTTTGGAGCTGGTAATTTGTTGTACAGAAGTCCCAGAAATACCTCTCTCTTGTTTTATTTGTAGCCTTTGGCATGGCAAAGTATTGGTATTGGAAAATTTGTGTAATCATGTCATTGCACAGCTTTGCTGTAGGATGCTGCTTTCCAGTACTTTGAGTTTGATTTTTTTTTTCCACCCTCCTTCTTACTGAAGACCACAGGAGGGGGAAAAGACTTTGAGGTTCTGCCAGAAGTCAAATAACATAACTCTGCTAACCTCCAGCCATGTGCCATTTCTGAGCTGAGAGCCTGTCTGCACTGGGAAAGTTTACTTCTAAGAAGGCTGCTTTCTTGAAACTAACTTGTGTGGAACAGCCTTGTATAAAACCAACTGGCTTTGCATTTTGCAAAGAGTCCCTGGTTCGTGTGGAATGGGCCGCCTGCCATGTGTGCACTTAGGTTCATAACCCAAGTAACCCGTGCTCTGCAGTGCTGCTGGTTATAGCTCTCTATGGATGGGACTGTTCAAATACAAATAGGTCCTGATGTAGGAGCACAAGATTCGACCTCACACAACAAATACATGCAAAAGTTATTTCAGGCTCAGGCTCAAAACCAGGTTCACTGTTCACTGAGATACGTGCTGCTCAGTTTTCTCCAGGCTGACTCCAGGATGATCTAACTATGACTGCTTTGAATGAGGGAAATCCCACTGGTATTTTATAATGCTGCAGAGTATGGTAACTTGTCAAGTTGATGGCCATGGCACTCCATCAAGCCTGTAGTGTCCCTTTTGCCCCTCCACTTTTGGCAGCACTGTGTGAGTGACAACAGGCAGATGACCAGTCTTCGGTCCTTTCTAGAAGGAACTTCATGCGAAGTGCATTTAGGCCAAAGCAGGAATGTGGAGGCATTGTTGTGGTTTCAGGACTTCATGGCTCAGACTGTAACCCAAATATGCCTTTCTTCTCGCTGCCTCTTAGGAGAGACAGCACTAGTTTCTAGTGAGCAGGCTATTAAAGACAAAACAGTGGCACACGCAGGCATACCTCGATATAGGTGCAAGATGCCCATGGCTCTGTGCAGCTTTGCTAGCAGCCTCTGTGTCATTTTTTGAAGTGGTCCTTATTTGGGAGCTGGGAGGGGGTTTTTGTACTTTCAAAACATCAAGAATCCAAGAACTAAGGAGAATGTAAGGTCATCCTCCTTGGCAGAGGAGTCCTCTTCAGGTAGTACCCTTGCCTCTTCCACTGCATCAAGACAAACCTCCTTGTCCTTCCAACGCCCTTGTCTGCATCTTCCTGTTTTCTGACTTTTCCACTTTTTCACTTCTGTCTTTAAAACCTACACATTGAGAAGGGCAGTTAATTACCTTTGTTAGTGGTCTGTATGCATTATGTTATGTTCAAAAGTTGAAAATAGTTTTAATAACTGAGCTTTGCTCTGTGGAAATCTGTTTACCAGGTTTCAAATTGAAAAGTTAACTTTCTGTCAGCTGGAGCAATAATTCATGTGTGTATTCTTGCACACACAAAACATGAAGGGAAATTTTTATTGTTCTGTTCCAGCTGAGAGCAAAGCATACCGTTATGAACAGTTACTGCACCTCAGGTGCTTGGCAGTAATTTATTAATCTGCAACATTCTGACCCATCAGCCTAGTTTAGCCTCGTTTGTCTTTACTTTTGAGAGCGGAGTCATAACACCGTGTCGTTGTTCACAAATGTATTCTTGAAGGCATTAATTTAATTCTTACGTGCTTCTAGCTGGCTAATTTAGGTTTCTGTGCTGCTCCAAGTCCACTCTTTCAGCAGTTTTGATAATAGTATCCTTAACATAGCTACAAACTGTTTATTTAGATAGTTGATGATTGCATGTTTTGGAACACCTACTTTGGGTATCAGTAGAGATGTTTGAACTTAAGGCTGAAGTTTAAGATGTACTTTGCATAAGATAAAATAATCTATGACTCGGCTTCATAGGTATACTCCTAACACAAATATGAATATTCCAGGAATATTAAGATTTGGATAAGATTGCTTAAGATGTTTCTCTCCACTAGTACAACATTCAGAGAAGGCAGGAACTATGTACAATTACAGATTTTGGACATAAATCCTCATTCATATCTGAAAATGCTTTTTATTAAATAAACATAGGAGTTTTCATAGCTTGTTCTTAATAAGTAAGCCCCCTAATGTTAATTGTGTAAAATTCATTAAATTTGCACATGGGATTAGTTTGACCTCTAAGGTTTTTAGGATGTTGCTGAGGAATCACATGAGGTTCTCATTAAGAGAAAAAAAAGAAGAGACAGGATTATTTTATCAATCAGGTATGCTAAAAACAATACCAGCAAAACACAGTCTTTTTGTATCCTTCACCGAGGACAGCCAGAGCACAAATTAATTTTTCTTAATAGCTGAAACTCAGGATGTTCTTGGTGGTATCACAAAAAAAAAAAAAATAATTTGTGCAGCTCCTTTTTGAAACAATAAAATCTCTGCCTTTGCAGAGATTAGGGAAAATAATAACAACATAATAGTCTGGCTTTGGAGGGGGTAGAAAAACTTAAATCACCAGACTAGCAACTCCCTCTGGGGAAAATACCTGCTATAAGGCTGGATGACCTGTCCTTATAGAATGGGCAAGTGAGGGGTACTGTGCACACGGTAATTACTCCGAGAAGGTCTCAGCAGCACCAAGTGGGCAAGCAGATGCATCGTTACTCGATGTTTGTATTCCTGTTTCTGTGCGGGTGTTCCTGCACTTCCAGGAACTCAGCAAGGATTACTTGGTAGTACAGGCTTCATTATTATTTTTTTAAATGCTTTCCATTAGATGTAGGTCTGTTGGCCGTGATGTTCACTGATGTGCTGGTTTTGTATTACATGGTTAAAAATGCTATGGACAAAGTTTAATAATTAAATCCATTATTAATGTCCCCTCAAGAAGACAAGAGCAAGGCCATGCATGTTGATTGAGTGCTACAGATGTGGGCTCTGAGAGAAAATAGATTAAAATATGAAGGCTGCCTTCTGAACAAATATACCCCCCAAAACCTCAGTCTTTAGAATACTGCAGAATTTGAAAGCTAATAACCAAAACACTGAGAGATTTAATCTTTTAATCAGCCACTCGTTGCATATGTAGGAGTGATTTCCATAAGCTTTGTCGCCTCCATAAATGACAAGTGATCATTACCAGATCTCTCTGCAGGTAAAATGTGGTCAGTACAGCCAGCTTGGTCTGGTTCATCCGCAACCCTCCAAGGATAAAACTCCCTATGGATATTTCTCTAAGGGTTATGTAGAGTTGACTGTATCAAGACGCAGATGTTACAGATGATGCAGTTCTTGGCGCACGTAGAAGATATTTTAGCTGACAAAATTGCAGGTCACATATCAGAAGAATCTGGCCTCCACGAGTAGGAATGCTTTTCAGAGATTTGCCATTTTTCAGCAAGGAGTACACTGGGAGTTGATAGGGAAGGGAAGATATACTGCAAACCTAAAATGTAGTTGCCAGTGTGCCAAACTGAAAAGCTAAGATAGTGGAAGACAAAGGAAGACTGGGAAACCCCAAATAGGAATTTGTATAGATCCTGTCCCCGAGTACTACCTGGCATTAGGACATGTTGGACTTAGTCAGAATTCTTTCCTGTGTTTTTGTAGAGCCAAAAGTGAAATTCCAGCCTCAACTGTAAAATTTTGACTTATCAGAAATGTTTTTAAAGTTCAGAAATACAAGAACTTGTCCAATAGCATCCTGTGTATTAACTCGAATATGATGTTCAGGAAACCAATTTATCTGTCGGAGTCAAAAACCGTACAGAATATTGGTGGCTAGAAAGTAGGAGAATTTGGGGTTTAAATTTATCACCAGCAAGCTGATTTATTTTCTGCCAGCTAAAATATAAAATTTTTTGACAATAACATGCTATTTAACCAGAAGATTGGGGCCGTGCTTAGTGATCACAAGTTTTCTTTTAATATAGGACTTTTTCTAAAATGCTACTCATAACTTCAGTTACAGGAAAAGGTCTTCCTTCTGGGAATCTCAGTCTTTTTTGACCTTTCCAAACGCTCCAGAAACATGCAGCATTACAGTAAAAGTGACTTTTTCATTAAAGACCAGAGAAGAAGTAGGCAGTTCATTTAATTAATTGATCACTTTGGAAATTGAAATTAAAACAGTCATACAAGTCATAAGGATGATTCTCTTCTTCACAAAGCAGCTATGAATTGGCCTTTGAAAGGGTTGCCCTTGTAATCTTGTCAGCTCTGGTTTCTTTACCCTGACGCTTAAGAGTGGGTCGTGACATTTTTGGCCAAAATACAAGGATTTGTAGGTGACTTTGTAAGTTGTATAATTTTGACTGGAGTTCTACATTAACTTGATTAATTATCCAAATCTTGTTATCAGTTTTTAAAGATCGGGGCTGAGAGTAACCAATCTGAGTGAATAGATTAAAAGTGGCTAACAGTCATTTAAACACTGTATTAAAAACAGCATTGTCTGACACTATGTGTAATTATATATTGCTTTACTGTGACCAAAACAGTGATGTACATGTTACATGTTACTATGTGGAAATTCTATTTGGTTAGTTATTTAATAATGTTATATTTCCATTTGAGAAATAAGATTAGTAGTTAATAAGATTCATAGAGCAGCACTGGCTGGAAGATTTGAAATCTTTCAGACTTTTCTAAAAGCTTTGAGAGTGCGAAACACAGAGCTTTTCTGAGACCTTTTACAAGAGGTTTTGGGTATCCCCAAGACACGTAATTACACTAAGGTACCTGTAGCTAAACTAATTCACAAGAGATGTTATGGATTTTTATTTAATAGACATTGATTGTCAGGTTGCATTTGAAATTTCTTAAGTCCTTATTGAGAGTTTGATGAAATATGCTTTGATTTTTGTTGTTAAACGTTCGGTAAATATTGTAAGTTGCTGTATATTGAATAGTGCTTGTTCTGCTAATAGTTTTCCAACATCTGTTTCCTAAGGAGGAAAAATATGAGCAAAATAAACTACCTCTTTGAAAAACATTGAATTTCTAGAATAACCAAAACCTACTGTAATAAACGTTAACACAAACAGCTTTGATTTCATAATCACTAACTTGTATCTGTATTATTTATGTAACAAATGCAATAAATTAATGTTACAGTTGTTGTTGCTCATGTTGAAGTGAGGTGGGAAAAGAGGAGTGAGCCAGGAGAAAATAGCTGTCAGCTTTTTAAGTCATCTGACTTAGTGTCATTGAAAACAGGGGGTTTTTAGAAGATACTGAGAATGTTGAGTTGTGCCTGAAAATTCTTTGGTATTTGCTATAAATAAAGGTGTATTGGCATCCTCATTTGTATACAGAAATCCATGTGGTTATAAGTGGTACCCTGTAATGAGTAGAAATGCTGTTTAAGAGCCTCTGCAAACCTTCATGGTTAGAGGAGCAAGAGATTGTCTATTTAGTTTGTTTGAAGCTTTTTCACAGTGTTTTGACAGAATTGAGGCCAAATGTGTGAGCTTTCCATGTTCTTTGCTCCTTTGCACCGTTCCCTTGGAAGAGAAGATAATTTGCTTCATAAGTCATTAATGTGGATCTTCTTTAAATTAAACAGTAATACAGAAGAAACTTAATTTTAGAAGTTAAGCCATGTGTTCTTGATAGAGTTGAAACAATGTGTGTGAGCCAAGTGCACGGGAGGTCTGTGGCCACATATTGCTGATTCCTTCAATAAATGCCATTTTGGTTTGCATCAGATCTGCAATCCAAAATAAGCAAACCAACGATTACCTCAAATTCAGCATGACTTAACTATAATAGGTGAATCAAAGATTTAAAAAATAATATTTGTAGAGCTCCAAACTGTGAGAGTCTAAGATTGATTTCATGTTACACAGACGTAAGCTGCAGTCAATGGTTCTTAAAGGAGGTAAAGGCAGAGCAGAAATCAAAGCAGTCCTGGCGCTACTGCAGGTAGCCAAAGCCAGCTGGAACAACCCCCAGTATTGCACATGGAGCTTCTGAACCTGCCTGGTCTGATTTACATCTACAGAGAGGGAATATCTCCTGCAGGGTATGCTTCCTGATTCACCTACCAGGCAGTTCCTTGTTGAAAACAAATAGCTTATTGTTACTCTGGTCATATTATATTCTGTAAGTGCCTCTTCATAGGCATTTGAACAGGAGCCTGTGGATTTTAACAGACTGCTTGGTTCCATTAACCTTTTTCTTTGAAAAGAATCCCTAGACTCTTAATGTCTAACACAAGGTTTCTTCCTGCAAGTGACTTGAACTCTTCTCTAATTTTATATTAATATGCCAGAACTGAAAATGCAGTTACAAAGAGGTCTGACTATCCTATTCCCAATGACTTGTTCAGCATTAATGATAAGAAATTGGCCAGGTTTGGAAGACTTTTATTTTAGGATCTAATCCAGAAATCTGCTATGAAGTGTCAATAATATGGAAACTGGCTCCTGCGTTTTCATATTTTCTACTGTTCAGCCATGCTTACCTAAAATAATAAAATAAAATTTAAAAAGACCCTTATTTCCCCCACACTGAAGATACTGTTGGGGTGGAGCTCTGGGCAGTTACAAAAATATATGTGTAAGCCACTTGAAACCTTCAGTCCCTTTAACTTTTTTGACTTGGGTTTCAATCACCTTATGTGTTCTGTGGAGTTCTGTGATTATAGATGTGCTGGTTTAAAGGTAAACCGGCAGGAGAAATTAACCCAGCTCCAAAGAGATTGTAAGTCAGAGTTACAATTTAATAAAAATAATACCATAAATACAATTATATGGACAAACATTTGGTTTAACCCACAAAATCCAGATATATGACCCAGCATCCTGGGGCACAAACAGAGTGGTGTTTGTTGGTCTCTGGGCTGAGCCCCACATGGTTCCCCTGAGTCCAGACTAAAAGGAGAGGGAAAACCTGTTGGTGAGAGTGCTGGTCGCAGTCTGGTCAAGGGTGGTGATCACAGTCTGGTTTAAAGTAGTGGTTGCAGTCCGGTCAAGGTTCTGGTCCTCCTCTGGATCCAATGAATGGTAGCAGAAGTCCCAAGACCCCAAGATTACACTCAGGTTCAGGCAGGAGTGCCCAGTATCTCCCCCAGGGCGGGGAGTTCCACAATGAGTGATTGTAAGTCGTGGGTATGAGGACAGGAGCATCCTCCTATCTCACAAGCCTCTTAACACCCAGCTTATAGCCTGAGGGGTCAGGTGTGCTCTGGGCAGCTGCTGCAAATGGTCTGTTGTTAACAGTTTCTGGGAAATGGCATGGAGGGTGTAGAATACACAGTTTGGATTACACCCACACAGTGATGAACTGGTCCCAGTTCATCAACTGGTTCTAACTAGGACAATAGAATCACCTGGATTGGAAGGGACCTTAAAGATCACCTAGTCCCAACTCCACTGCCATGAACAGGGACACATTCCATTAGACCATGTTGCTCAAAGCCCTATCCAACCTGGCCTTGAACACTTCCAGGGGTGGGGCATCCACAACTTCTCTAAGCAGCCCGTTCCAGTGCCTCACCACCCTCACAGTAAAGAGTTTCTTCTGAATATCAATCTAAACTGCTCTCAGTTTGAAGCCATTGCCCCTTGTCCTATCACTACATGGCCTTGTAAGACATCTCTCTCCATCTTTCTTGTAGGTTCCCTTCAGGTACTGGAAGGCTGCAGTTAGGTCACCCTGAAGTCTTCTCTTTTCCAGGCTGAACGATCCTAATTCTCTTTTCTCTTAGCCTTTTCTCATTGGATGATCTAGTAGGGACACAGCAGCTCCTCCTGTCATAATTTCATTCTCCTTGATTAAATTAGAAACATATTTCTTCTTTGCCTTGTGCTTGCTAAGTAGTAATCCTTTCTGTCCCTGCCTGTTGCAGGAGTCTTCTTTCCCTGTACCTGGCAGGTCAAGTCTGTGACAGTACTTGCCTTTTACATGTTACTTGGAGCAAACAGCCTTTGACCTCTCTTCAATCAGATGTGTCGAAATATTCTGCAGTATTGGTTGTTAGTGAAATTTAACTTAGCAGTTGCCTGTGACCTGATTTTCATTTCCACCTGGACAGTCAAGCTTGAAGTTAAAGCATCATGAAGGAGTGCTAGAAACTGAGGGGTAAGCTTCTTAATGCAGTGAGATTCCTGGAGTAGGCTGGCTATAAACTCTGTATCCAAGCAGAAGCAAAAGCCACAAGTTTAACTTCTGAAAATTATGGTTTAATGCATCTGGTGCAGTGTGTAGGGTGTCCACTGAGTCTTTGGTGCCAGCTCTTTGAATTCCAAATGTGCTGCTGTTACACTAACCAATTGGCTAACGTAGATAAAGCATTACTTTAATCAGGTATGGATCTCTGCCCTGACATCACTAGCCTATTATTAGTATATGTGTATAATAGTATGAATATTGTTTTGATACCTGTTTTTCATTGCTGTGTGGATATACACTTAGATATGAGAATTCTAAACATCTCTAGCTCTACCCCCCTTCAGAGTCACATACAGTTTATCATCTGGAGTGAGCATATGATCTATTTGTTTCCATTAATATCCTTGTTGGAAGGGAGATAAAATAATTTTTGGGTTTTGAACAAAAAAAAATGAATGCTGTTCCAGATATCTGGAGCTCCCACCTTTGCTACTGCTGTGACTTGCTTGTTCGGAGACAGATTTCCTCAAATCTTGTTTATGAGAACACCACTTTATTTGGATATCTGTGTTAAAAAAGAAACATTTTGTACTCTTCCCACTCTCATTGTTGAAGTTCTGCATGAACAGGTCATCTTAAATACTGCGCAGTCCATCATTTGAAATGTTCAGCATGTGATTTTTGGCTGTCAGGTCTGTTATGTAAATCACAGTTTGATTGTCTTCAAGACTGAGCTTTCTGCTACAGTCTGAACAACACTGAAATTTCTTGTTTTTGGAAAACTGAATTTCCTGTTGTGTCTGTCTGGCACATATGGATGAGAATTCACTAGCATCACCAGAGCAACAGAACCAGCCAGGAACAAACGTTTGGCATGTTTTATGATAGCAAAGTCTCATTTCAAAATCAAAACATGTGCATGTACATACTCAGAATGAAGTGGTAAGTGCTTAAAAGCTGGACCAGAATAAAAAACCACGTCAGTGTTGCTGTTGCCTCTTCTTCAGTAACAGTTGCATCAGTCATGTTTTTCCCAAGGCACAGTCTGTATGTTGGAAATTTTCTTTCCACTGGAAAGATGGAATAATAAGCAAATCTTCAACTTTTCAAGGGAGCTGTACTGCAGTAGGCATTATGTTCTTCATCTTAAGTCTGTTGTGGCTGCTTTAATCCATTTTATGAGTATTTGTGAGAGGCCTCTTGTGGTTTTTTTTTTCTTCTAAGCCTTTGACTGATCGGTCAGTCTGTTTTCTCATGGGTTGAGCTCCTAACTCTGTATTTCTTGGTGGTGTTTTCACAAAGGTTTGTGAAGAACAACTTCAGCAACAGCTGGATGCCCAAGATACAGAAGAGATTTTTTTTTTAGCAAAGATGGATAGAAATAAGGTCTGCCTAATACAGTTCTTCCGAAATACGTCATATTAAAATTGCTTTGGCTTCTTATGGCATCAGTTCTAACTGATGTGCATCTTCTCAGCAGGCAAGCTTTTAGCTCTTGTGCTAAGGAAAGTGGTAGGAAGCAAGCATGGAGAAGTTTTGGGAGTTATGAACCTAAACTAATTCCCTACTAAGAAAGTGTCCAAAAGGAGAATAAAACTCTTTAAAGGAGAGATCCTGGTAGTATGTAGTCTGCTCTGTGTTACATGGATGCCTAATATTGTAGGCCATAAAAGAAAACATAAGTCCTTTGGGCTTATTGCAGAATTTATTACTGAAGGTGAGAGCAATGTTTCTGGTTAAAGTTCTCTTTTTTAACAGGTTCATAGGCTAGCTCTCCATAGGCAAATACAGCTGCGAAACTACGTAAGAACTTCAAACCCTGCGTTTTTATGTCATGATCACATATCTTATTTGAAAAAGCTTTTTTCCTTGAATTTTAAAGATGCTAGGGTTGAGAATGTTTGTTGGAACATTTTTAATTAACAATTTTTTGAAAGAGTTTCAGACATCAAGATAAGCATACAAAGACAGTGCCAGATAAAATAAAAATGAAATACTGAACAGAATTAGTCATACTTTAAGCTTGTGCTGCTTGATTCTGAGAGGTTTTGTTTTAGTACAAGTCCCATTGGTCTCATTAAAATAATTTCTGTGTTTTGAACTACATTTCCTGTTTGTTCACATTCTAAGTTATATTTTAAAAAAAAATTTCTTGGCTGAAACATAGAGTGATAGCCATGCAAAGAAAAATGAAGTTGTTAACCTAATTTTAATTTTCTAATTGAAGAGAAAGTAAATGTCTATCACTTTCAAATTGAAGAGGTAGAAAAGAAAGTAGCTAATTACCAATTGCATTACACACACAGAATCCCAAGTTTTCTTGTCTGGGAAAAGAAATACGTAATTTTAAAAACATGCAGGATCTTCATCAGAACAGTGAGAGAACTATGGCTGTTAAAAAGGTGTAGCAGGTACCTTTCAAGGGAAGTTTCTCTTTTATGAGCTGTAACAGTAAGACCTGAAGACTTCGTTAATGCATTTAGTTAGACACATTATCTATAAACAAAACAAAGGCACACTAATTGCCAGGGCAAGCTGATTCATCCAATAATAATTAAATGTATAAGCTGTGATTTGGTGGAATGGATGGAGGAAGGGTGTTGCAAACTGGCAACACCCAGTTTGCAAGGGAGACTCTCATTTGGAATGGACCAGGAAGTGAAGCTTAGATAACTTGGCATAATTATTTTATATATGCAGTCTAATTTGACCAGTAGTTGATCTTCATTAATTAAAATAGACACACCAAGCTCGTGTGTTTCACTACTGTTTCTGAGCAGAGTGTTATAAGGATTTAATCTTTAGAAATTTGTGTTTTTTGGGTTTTTTTTAGGCTAAATCCTTGTCTGGTGACCAGGGCCGCCTATCTTGATGTCCTTGTGATGCTGAGTACTCACCTGGGGAAGTGTAAAAAGCAAGGTAAGTCAAATGTGGTTTTATAAATTGGTTGGAATATCTATCTATTTCTGAGCTCTGTTGAATCTGGAGAAACAATAGTATATTATTTGCACTCAGGTATCTACTGAATGCTAGAGTCCTTTACCTGCTTCGTGTAAAAGTGCCCTCTATTCTGCCTTCTGAAGAGCTAGTCCTAGGTTTTGTTGATGAGAAGAATGAGGTATGGCTCCATGTCAAAGCTTGAAGAGATGATCTTGCTGTATTCCTAGTCCTAGAATGGCTAACAACAAAAAAGATCCTCTCCATGTTCCAAAATGTTTTTCTGATTGAAGGTTGTAAATACAAACAAAATATTCCAGACCCTGGAATATTGCTACTTTAACCTCTCCAGAAAACCACAGAGATGTTCCTTCATGAGACACTTGAAAGTGTTTCAGAGAAAGTGGTTTTTTTTGTGTTCAGAAGTTTTATAAGAAACAACTATGAGTTTCTTTCAGTTTCTTTTTTTTATTTTGATTCTTTATCACTGTGAATTTTTTGAAGAACCAGTCAGAAATATCAGTGGTTATAGTGTTCCAGAGTATAGTTTGCAACAATACAAAACAAGCTCTAAACAATAAGAAAAACGAAGGTATGAAGGAAGGGATACCCTTTCAAGTGCGGCAGCGTGTAGGCCATTTTCAGTCAGCTGTAACTAGCTTCCTTATGGACCTGTTTTGTTCATTTCTTAGGAACAAGTGAGTAATAAATTACCTTGTCAGTCCAGGAAAGCAATTAAAGAACAGTTCTGTCATTTCATTAAAATTCTTAATGTCTGATTTTAACACTGCATTTAAGTCTTTGGAACCGTTCTTTATTTCAGATAGTCATGTTGTGGGCGCTGTTCTTAATTTTAAAACCAATTCCGTTTGCTTTTTTTGCCTAGACCTTTGGTAGAAGTAGTTCCATTCTAATCCTTTAATCACTATTGGTGTGATTTCTGGTGAATGTACAGATCAGATAGTGATAGTTGTTAGGAAAGCAGGTTGATGATGAACGTGTCTGAAATTAACTTCTTCAGACAGGAGGATGGAGAATCTAGACCTTAGAACAGGAGTACAGACATAAGAGAGTATGTGACAGGTGACTTCCACTAGACCAGGAGATGATGGTTGGGGTTATCAGGCACTCCAGGAGATGAGTCTGATCTTTCATGTCCTCTGAAGAGTCATTCCTCTCTCATGTACCTCAGGTGTCAAGGTATGCTGTTCAGTAAAGGAAATTTCCAGGTAATGTTGCCCTGTAGGCCTCATTCTGTTGGGTATTGACCGCTGTTGGTGACTAGGTAAGGGCCACATGCTTTATAGGGAGGAATGCACCACCTTATATAAAGCATTTTCACTATAACATATCTCTAGGAATAAATTTTTTCTTGAGTCTTTAATGTATTTTTGGGTTAAATAGTTATTATAATGTATATTTATTTATTTTTGTTATACCTATGAAATAAAGTTTCTTAAGTCCTCATATGCCATTGGCCTTAGTGATTATCCTTTGCAGTACATTAAAAAGTCTAGCTGTGTATCACACTTGCAAAATAAGCAAAAACAGCCCCCAGAGCCTCCTTCAACCATATTTGGGCTCATTGGCCTTTTACTTTGAATCCTTTTTAAAAGAAAGGTCCTCTTTGGAATATTAATTTTTACACTTTTTAAAATCATGATCCTCTAGCTCCATTATTCTCCTTTGTAGTATGAATCATTCTGGTCTTTCTGTATTCTCTTCATATGAAGGTTTTTTCCTCTTCTGTTATTCTTATCACTCACCCTTCAGCTCTATTTGTGTATTTTCTTTTACGAAGGAACAGCCAGTATTCCAGGCAAGGGCTCCTCATTTTGCTTCCTTAGTAAGCATTGCATTTCCTTTATCAGTCTCTTTCCTATTTCAGTTATCTTTGGTTTTTTGTCTGTTTTGGTTTTTAAACAATTGCTGCACATTTGCAAAGGCTTTTATAGACCTCTTCACACTAGGAAAATCCCCTCTTTTATTTTAATGCCCCTGACTTGTGAATAGCCCTTTGAGCCTGAGGGACTGCACCATGCTGTGGCTGGATTTACTGACTGTAGTGAATTAATTTATTTTTCAAAGCTCATGTGGACTGTACCAAACCTGGGTGCTGTAAGGTACAATTTCTGCAGAAGGGAAGCAATTATTTTTGCAGATTCTGTCTGCTCGAGGATAGTTCATTTAGTATTGTCTTGCTTAAAAGTTTCATTCCTGCATAGGTTTAGAATTACATATTGCAGGCAGTATCTACAAAGAGTAAAAGCTTAGACTAGAAATACTGTTTTGAAAACTTCAAGATACATTAGGGACAATTTTATGTATCACAGGCAGAAGCTCTTCTGAAAGGAAGGAGTAATATGTTTATATTAAATAGAAACTGAGTGTCCCATGACACAGTAAGAGAAAGACTAAACTCACCAGTTGAAAATGAATGTTTTGAGTCTTCCATTTAAATGTTTTTAAGGAATGATTATTAACTGAAGCTTTATACTTTTCTGAGATTAAATATTTTACTCATATATGTGTATCTCTGGTTATGAGCCAATTTTTCTCTGTTCTAATCTTGATTTGTAAAATTGTTTCAATGAATAAAGGGTGAAGGACAAATCCAAATAAAACTGTTTCTTGATGTGTTTATCTAAGAGGCCCCAGGAAGTGCTGTATATGAGTTCCAGGCCACAGGCTGAAACTGATTTTCATCAACAGAAATGGGAATGCAATGTAATGAGCCTGCAACTGGTTAAAATCAGACCACTTCTAATTGATTATGCCTGTCTAAAGAGGCTACAATTACAAAGAGGTTTTCAGAGTACAGCTCTGCCTAGGCCTTTCCTACGTTATGATTATTTTCTGCAAGTGATTTGTTGTTCTCAATTAATAAAATCTGTCTGTTAATGTGCAGGATAGCCCTTAGGGAATTTACTTCACAAATTAAAAAAACTTTAAAATGTCGGCTTAGGAAGGCAGGGAGTAATGGATACCAAAAGCATCTCGTCCAGCTAAAAATTTATTGCTGGTCAAATGATGATTATTTGTCTTAAACAAAAAAAAACCCATAGTTTTTCTGGTTTGCTGGAGTGGATGGAAGTGTTGCCTGATTCATGTCACTGTGAAAAGACAGTTTTCTTTCCTTGAGTTGATATGCAAAATCTAGAGCTTTTCTTCCAGTTCCTGATGTGCCTGAGGGTCTTCAGAGACGCAGAGACAATACATAATGCCAAGACTATGTAAACTTACAAATATTTTTATTCTGTTATCAATTGTGGTTGGAAGCAAACCTTTAGAAAAATAAAAAAAAATTAAACTATATAAATAAAAATGCTATTTTTACCTTTATTGAGAGGGGGAAAAAAGTTCTTACCAGGTATAGGATTATTTTATGAGCTAATGTCTGTTGCCGCTATTAATAATTATTTATATCATCCAGTGAATTTTTTCTTGCAGGCCTCGTTGATGTATTTTCTCAGCAGTAACTGTTTTTATGGACTAGGAATCACAGATGTCCAGGGACTTTTCAGTCTACTGGGTAGGACAATGCAGTCTTCTTCCAGAGGATTTTCTGGCACTTGTATGCTGCTTCAAACATTATAGGAGGAATAAAGAAACACTTGTAGGCACCTTTGGAGGGGGGGGTGAAAAAGCCCCTGAGTCCATGTGAAAATGTGTCTAGCCTTAACTGTGTGTATAACTATGTGCAAATTCACAAGTTTTGATCAGCAAGAGTTAGATGCAGAGGTCTGCCAAGCTGTAGAGCTCCACATCTGTGCGTGTATCTGAGGTTAGACGTTTTTCTTTGCACTCAGAGATGGGCTTTGCAAGAGATGGAAACCAGACTACAGGCAGGCTCTGCTGTGATATGCTATTCCAGTAAATAAGGTTCCTGTGTTGAATATGTATACTTTTGAGAAGACCTGTCATAGAGATTCCTGCTTTCAGATCTTCTGGAAATTGGTGTTTAAAGCTAAACAGTAAGATGAGAGTATTATTAAGATCTTGCAGTGCTGGTAACACAGGAACCAGAGTGGTGTGTTGCAATGAAGCTCAGATCTGGGATGCTCTGTCTCTCTGTAACAGATGAAGAGTGCCACAGGACAAAGTGGTCATGTTTTCTTTCTTGCTCATGTCTTGGAATAGTTTTCTTATGCTGTTTTGTCATTTCATGAAGGAAGAATGGATGCAACTGTCTAAAATATACTTAACTAATAAAAGCACATTTTACTCAGGGTTGTGTTCAAAAAAATGGCACTTGTTGATAAAATGTAGTGTTGAGTCCAGAAAGCCCATCAACGTAAGTGAAGCAGGATGTAGAACAGAAAAGGGAAAAGATGAAAGAAAAGTTTGCTAAAGATAATCCTGCCAAGTTGTTCCTTTATCCTTATGCTGTCAGTCCGCTGGCTGGTTTGGGCTGTTATTGAGTATAGTGTCTTCAAAATTCAAGTTTGATGAGAAAGAGGAAACTTTAAACAGGATGTCAAATAGGATGAATCAATGATTTGGGAGAAGCAACCACTTGTAGTCTAACTATGCATTTTTCCTTTCTACATTTGAGGTGGAAGAATTTATAAAAGTTCTTGAGATTAACGAAACTCCAGTGTTGGTGTCAACAGTAGGAACAGTTACTTAGTATTTACATGATTAATCCTGTTCATAAATAGATTGTTTTGATACCTAAATAGATCAGCCAATATTCTGCTCTCATGAATACATTCTTTCCTTGAGTTTTGCAAAAAAAAAAAACTTTTATTTTTTTACTATCTTCCAAATAGCTAAACCTTTTGTAGAAGTAACCTGGTTAAGATTCTTAAATTCTACTCATGAACAGAAGAAACGTTTGCAAAAAACACTGTGCACTTAACGTATGTGTGTATGTGATCAGAAACATGGGCAATTATGTACAGCCGTCTGCTGTCTGCTCTCAAATACAGCAAAAGACCATGTTTAAAATAATATATACTACAAATACCATTCTCTTAGTTATATTTTTCCTTTTTAATTAGAAGTTATAAAATGCATTGGTCGAAATAATATGGATTATCAAACTTCTGAGTGCTTTGCAATGAAAGCCCAAACCTTTTTTGCATAGGAATATGGTAAATGTTTTGCCTGAAGTACATGATTTGCAGGATTTTTAAATAGCATTTGAAGGCTGCGGCCACCTTTTTTCTGTATCGTACTTCTTACTCTTTCGTTATTTTGGAAAGAAGCTATATGGTAACTAAAATAAGGTTTTTTCTGCAGGCTAATTTATAGTCTGGTAATTTTTAAATGCTAAAAATTTGACAGGAATAACTAGGTTGAATATTTAGCCATACTTAAACTTTCTTTGCCTAGATCCTTAAGAAGTACAGCCAAACAGTTATTTGAACAAAAACACTGGCAGCTTATTAATAGCTGTTTGGTTATTTGGTCTAATTAGTTTAAACTTAAATTCTGTCCTGACAAATTGAAAACAATTTTTTTAATTATGTCAGAAAGTATATAAACTTTGTGTGCTGGTATATTGACTATGGCACTGGATACATATTTTATTTTGACTCATGGAAGATAAAGATTTAAAACATATTTATAGGATCATCTAAATGGCCTGTGCCAACTAATATTAAATTAGAGAAGTCAAAAGGAAATGTATTTAGGTACTCAGTATTCTGATTCAGTGCAGACAGGAGAATGAAGAAGTTGAGGATGTCATTGTTGGAGGTCCAAGACACAGGGAGTGACTGGGAGTTACTGGACAGTAAAATGCCAGAGGCAGAAGAAGTGAGGGATGTACTATGTTAAGGTGGTCCAAAGACAGAACAAAAAATGAATGTGAGACAGAAGGACAAAACAGATGGACAGAGGCTGAAAAGAATAATAAATGGTTGGAGAAAGGAGATGGAGGTGTGCTACACCAACGAGCTGTCTAGGAAATGCTAGAGGCAGAACTCATGGCACAGATTTAGGAGGTAGAAAGTTGAAGTGTTTTTAGAAAGATGGTGAGGACACAGTGAAAGGAGGAGGGTTGTTGAGAGTAGAGAATGATACTGGTGGAATGCTGTGTTTAACAGGGAATATGGAAAGGTGTTACCTGAAATGTGGCACCAGTGGAAAGTGGAGTTCATTGTATTTATTATTGTTAGCAGTTAAAATTCTGTCCCCATGTGAAGACAGAGACTGCTCATCCTTCTGAAATCAGTTTCTCTTTAGATTCCACCATGTACCACTGGCTGACTTGCACTGTCTCTAAGGGTTTTTACAATTCTGTATGAATGCAAAACAGTGGAAAACTCGGTGCTGTGCCAGAGAGAAGCTGTAAGAAAAATAGCAGCCTCAGTGTCCAGATCAAATGTTTTTTTCTTTTTCCCTTTTTTTTTTTTAATTGAAAACTTTCCCTTATAATGTACAAAATGCAGTGGGATGCTTCTGTCCTCAATGGTAAGTCATCCATGGATTCTGTTAATCACTCATGTTTGTAGTTTTGAATTATGTTGTGAATACTGATGCTTAGTTTCTGATGTTGAAGTTGCA
>NW_016690213.1:4225425-4307481 GCF_001604755.1 Lepidothrix coronata | reverse complement strand
TTAAAAGAAAACATCCTGCGTAAAATATGCCCCTTTCATGATCATCAACAGTCACCTTAGTTTGGCAGTATGATAAAATAGACTTTTGTGTTCTTTTTGCATTTTTTTTCCATTTAGCAGTGACTTTGCCTAATCCACTTTTAATAAAAAGGAAAAATTCGAAAGCGAATACTTTTCCTTAGTATTTGTCTAGGAAAATCTCTTCTTGGCACTGATTACCTCTCAGCCTTCTCTCTATTCATATGATCTCTTCAGATACCATAAATAGATGGTAGTTTGAGAGTGCAGAGGATTTTAACCTCAGTCCATAAATAATTGCACTTTCTTGCAGGTCTTGGTGAATGATGATGATGAATATCCCACTTTCTGATTCTTGGACCCCTTCCTGTAACTGTTGCACTGCGGGCACAGCAACATTTTATTGCTGCTCCTGTAGTTCTTGTCTGCCCTTGCAGAGTGTCAGTAACTTTTCTGATGCTGCTAGTAACTTCTCCCCTTTTCCCCTGCTTTGTTCTTCTTTTCTGGAGCCTGTAGCAGGAAGATGGAAGATGGCTTGGATGCTCGAGGACCTCCATACAGGAATTTGTTCTCAATATTTATCTAGAAGTGTGCAAATACTTATATCTGTGCTAATCACATTTCAAAACAAAAGCTCCTCACACAGTATACACCTGATGATAGGGAGAGTTGTCCAATGGCAGTAGCCTAGACAGTCACTGTAAAATTACTGAATCCTACAGAAGTACATAATCAGTCCTGCATGTTAGCTGTCAAGGAGGTGAAACAAGTTTAGATTTAAATAAAATTAATCCACTTAATTCTGGGGGGCTCTTTTGCATCTCTCAGCATCCTGGACAAGACTGCCGTTTGCCACGATCCTTCTTTGGTCAGCGAGAATTTGTTTTCCTTCTCAAAGCAGCTGGTTGTTCAAACTGTACAGTGATTTTTGTTTGTAAATAAAAGTATGTCTTTATTGTATCTTAACAACAGAGGCTGACATTTGCTTTGGGAACCAGTGTGGATTTCTGGTTTGGTTGGATATTTTGATGTAAGCCAAAGGAAAGAGTTTACTTAAAGCTAAGCAGATGAGAAAACATTTACATGAAAGCCTGGAAAAATTTCTTAGTGATGAAGTTGAAAGCAGGAATATTTCCACTGCATTGTAATAAGACAGGGGCATTCCTTCCTTTTGTACATATTTGTGTGAAAAAAGAGTGTTGGAGAACATGTGGAGCGCAAGATGAATGCAGAAGGATTTGCTTTCTGGTGTTCTGAGGCTAAGAAAATATGCAGACAGTCTTATTTTGCTGACAGCCTTGCCATTGAGACATCCAATTTTAAAGAGACTTTCCGTAAAATATATGAGCCACAGTGTTCAGTCTGTCACAATTGCATGGGAAAAAAAGTCATCCAAAAGGCATCCAAAACAGAAGGATCTGATGTGTACAGAAAAGGAGGATCTGTTAGCAAAGACTCTTGTATCAATCTCTGCAAAGTAGTAGTTCTAGGAGCTGGCAGCTCCACTATGTTTTTTATATGAAAGTAATAGAATTATACACTTGGGTTGAATAACTGAGCTAGTTGACATGTATTATTGAAATGCAGCTGAGGGGTAGGAAGCAGAGAGGGTGCAGGGCTCCAAAACTGAAGCTGTTTCTCTTCTTGAACTGAGGTGCTCGAACTTGAACCTTTTTCTTTCAACTGCCTAGGATTATTTCTGTTGTTAAACTGGTGTCTGTGGAGTCAGTCTGTGTAATAACTGAGACGAAGGCCTAATCCCTCTCCAAGGCAACCAGACAGCTCAGAAATTAAGGAATTCTGGCTGTTGGATACTTGTCGTGTGACATGGGCATTAATGCTAGTTTATGCTATGATGCCAGTATATAAAACCAGTGTGTTTGGAGGGTTTCAGAAAATGTAGCAAATAAAATACACAAGTTTGCATTGTGAAGAGGTGGAAGTCGGCTGTGTCATCTAGAGGATAATGCTGTGACATGGCTTTGCACTGATACTGCAGTTTCTTTCACTACATCAAGCCTGTTCAGGAAAGAAACTGTAGTGAAAACACGAATGACAGAACTAATGGTTAGGCAATATGTTTGAAAATTTTTTACAAATACTGTATTTCTTTGAAGCTTGTCCAGAATTACTCAGAAACAGTTCTGCCTTATGTGCTAGACAGTGTACAATCATGTCAAGTTTCTGTGTAAATGTCAAACAAATTAAGATGGCTTTGGAAGAATCTGAATATGAAAGGGCAGGATATTTAGCTGTAAATAGAAGGCTTAGGGAAATGTCTTCATGGGCAACAAAAGGAATCCATATTTGCGTTGCAGCTTGATGGCAAATTCAGCAATTTAGTGGGAATATTTGGACAGACTTTTAGCAGTGCTCAGTGTTTAATTATAAATAGCAAAGTTTATATGGCAATGAATTGTCTTGTTGCAGATACTGAAGAAATCTAGGTTTGCTTTAATCTCTGTATTTACCTTTAGTGCATTTTTAAATTTTAAAAAACCTAAACTTCTAACGTCCCCTAGCACCAGTGGCACTGTTGTTCTCTTCTGTGTTCCTTCATGATTTTCCCTTACTTGTATTTGAATCCTGTGGGATATAGCTTTTTCATTTTCTTGCATCTATATAGGTGTCTGAACTGGGCAGAAATCCTCGGTTTCTATACCATAAAATGACTCATTCCCACTGATGATAGAGAAGGAGGTTGAACTCGAAGCGCATGAGTACTTCAGTCTAAGTGTGTGAGAGATGACCATTGATTATTTTTTTTCTTTCATTTTGTGGCTACATTGCCAGCTCTGCTAACGCCTGAAACCCTCTGGCATCACAGATAGCAGTGACCTTTTTGTTTGCTCCGGGAGGTGGCCAAGCACTAGAGAAGGTTGTCAAGCTGTACTGTGCCTTGTGGACAGGTCGCACGTGTGTGAATGGCTGAAATGTCGCAGTTCCTGTGCTGAAACATAAGAGGGATTACTATGTGACTCCTTTATCCTTAGCTGTGTTAACTGTTCAAAATGAATAAGCATAGGGAAAGCATCCTGGATTTTTTTAATCGGTAAATTCTTTACGTTGATACACACCGGACAAGTCTATTTATCCAGAAGGGGCATCTTCTTAATAGTAATTTTTTCTGATTAAAAGCATGGGACTTTCAATATTATCAGAATGGCCTCTGCCATCGTTTCTCCTGATTTCAGTTGCAGCACAGTAGGCTGACAGACAGTACTTTGTCCAGTCTGATCTCTGATTTTAGAGCTACCTACCTACACTTTTTTTTCCCAAATATATTAGGCAGTTTATTTGTGTTAATCACTTTCTACAGTTGTAGTGCAAGGCTTGTAAAATTTGCAATACTATATTAGTAGCTTGATTTAAAGAAATACTTTCAAACAGCTATAATTTGTAAAGATTACAGGCACTCTGCGAGGTACTGTAGCATTTTTTCAAGTTATTTGAAACTTTCAACTCATGTTGAACCATTTATAGTTCTCAGAAAACTTTGTGTCCTTATTCCTTTTTATTTAAATATGTATGCATGTGATGTCTAGGAAAGCTGTTTTATAATTTGGAATCAGTTTGAAATGAAGAAGAACTATGATTTTAATTTTATGCCTGAATTTACTGTATGATACCTTTTGCATACCTGATGTTTGTCAACTTCATGATCTGGAGCAGATGGTAACATCATCTATTTGTCACTTTATTGTTATTCTTATTCCAGGAATGCAGTTTCATGAATTTTGGGAAGAGATGAACAGAGTTATTTCAGACTCTGAATTGGTGTCTGGTATTCCCTACTCATCTGTAGTACCAGGACTGATACAGTATCTTCAGAGCATCACCAAACTTGTAATATCAGTGCTGCCTGTGACTGCAGATCTGGACATCCAGGGCAGCGGTTCAGCTGCTGCAAAGAAAATGTCCAAGCCATCATTGTCAATAGCTCATCTTCTTCAGTGTGACTTTCATGAAGTACGTCTGCTTGTGTTAGAAGCAATACTGCTGTGGTTGAAACAAAAAAATTCCAAGCAGATTACAAAAGGAAGAAAAGGTGTATTATGTTTACTCATTGATTTGGAAGACACTCTTCTCACAATGGCTCTGAAGGAAACGAATCACCAGTGTTTTTGCAAGGTAAGAGAGTGCTACTTTATTGACATTTGTTATGTTTTCAGTAAATTATATTCTTAATTTTTAAAGTTATATTTCAGACATGCATTATGTTTTTTAAATAGTAGGTGAGTGGTTGGGTTTTTTTTTTCATTGAACAGGAGCTGTGAAATAATTCTGTAACAGATGTTCTTGTGTAAAAGCAAGAACTTCCTCTTTTCTTTCTTAGTGCTATCCAGAGAGAATCTTTGTGTTCTTGGAGTGAGGTTTAAGTTGGTGTTTTATTGATCTCAAATGTGCACATTCATGTTGAGACTGTCCCTAAATTCTTTGTTTGTGAATTGTGTCTGCAGGTACTGGAAATTCTTTATAATATGGATCTTAGAAATGTGCTTCCAAAGACTGAATGCTCTATAAAAATGAATCCAAATGAGCTCTTAACCTGGAGTTTAAACCTTGTAGATATCTCTAACAGGTATGGTCTTTCATGAATGTTGAAATACTTATATTTTTAAAACTTTAAACATTGAAACATTAATTTATTGGTTTGAGACTACCCTTTAAAAATCCATGTTTCAGAAAAGTGAATGTGGCATGTTTGAATCAAGAGAGTTCTTGTGAATTTTTCAAAGACATTAGACATGGATCTGAATTATTAGAAAGGCCCACAAGTCATATGGGAAAGCACCCTGTAAATGTCCAGTAATACAGTTCCTGAAATAAGAAGTTGCTCTAGCTGTCCAATGATAGCCAGTGAGCATTGTTCTTCCTGAATAGTAATTGGGAAACAGCTGATTTAACTTTGAATTAATAATTCAGACATACACTCATTTGCTGTGAATGTGCCATCCATTGTATCCTGGTTTATGTGCAGATGATTTGTAGAAAGAGTAACAGATCTCATTTAACTTCTTGGATTGGCAGAAATAGTTCATCCTAATCTGTAGGATTTACACTCCCTATTCAGACTGTAAAGTCTGCAGAAAGCACTGAAAATTTGGATCTAGTTTGTAGTTTGTATTGAATTAGAGTCTGTGTTCATCCATTCATAATGGAATGAAGAAACAGGGTTAAAGTGTCCAGGCTCTATGGGTTTGACATCCTGTTTCTAGTAGTTTTTTAAGCCATATAAACATTGAACCCGAGTGTTACCAATGGTGAATATTTAGGGTACAGAGTGTAGAACAGCATTTCATAACTATGCACATTTGCTGCTGATTTGCACTAAATTGTTCAAGCTTAAATGATTATGGTGGGAGGTGGTCATTTCTGGAATGAAGTAAGATACTGGTGGTAAAATAACACTGAGTGATGCTGTTAGAGGGAAATAGCTGAACTGGCAGGCCATACTGCTCAGGTGTTGCCATTCCCCATGGTGAGACTATCCTTTAGAAACCACGGTGCCGAGAGCCGCATGGAGGCTCGGAAGGTGGCAGTTGGCATATTCTGCATCTGGAACATTCCTAGCAGCTGTAGGAGAGATATTCTTGCAGCTTAACAGCAGCTTGAAGAGGTGCTTTTGTTTATCATTTAAAATAATGTCTGGTTTATTTGACTTGGGTTCCATTTTCAAATGTGTTTTTCTGTAAGAAGTATTGTAAATAGAAAATAAACATGAGAGAGGTGAAAGTAAAGGCATGTTTCATTTGCATATCAACTGAAAACTTAGCTAACATCAAGATCTGTAATGTAAAAACTCCAGGTGCTAAGCCTGAAAAATATCCACTGGTGATAATCAGAAGTAATTAAGAGCTGGCTAATTTTCTTCTAGAGATGAGATGATGGCATAAATAGCTGGATTTTTTTGATATGTCCTTTGCCTTGTTTTCTCAGCTCTGAAGGTCAAATCATAGCTCTCAAATTTGCCTCCAAGTTGATTATCCATCTTTTGCAGAACCATCATCAGGTAAGGGAAATGGAGCTGCTTAAGAGTTTTGTAATCTGGAGTTTTTTGTGATTGTAATAATGTGGATTCTTTTAGCCCCAATCTTGTGTTTTCTTGTGTCCTTGCACCTTTTTTGGTGTTTTATCTTCCTCTCTGAATGCAGTGCTATGTACTGAAATGAAAAAGCCATGAATATCATCTCAGTATATCCCTCTCAAAGTCATTTAAACTTAAATGCATAAGTAAATATTTCTGATGGATTAATTTCAACTTCTGAGCTCATCTGAAATGGTCACTGTAATGTGGAAAGGGAAATGCCTGCGGTGATTAACGCTTTTTCTGAATCCAGCCCATTTACTAAAGTGCAACTTTGTTGTGGTTTCTGATTGCTGTGGAGCCCACAGCAGAGCAGGTCGGATGGGAAGCTGAAGCAGTGGTTGGGTGCAGTTCCCAGCCAGCTCAGATTTCTTTTGATTTTAAATTGTCAGTCTGTGATGTCGCATATGTATGTGTAGAGCAGTGCAAAGGCAGCTTATAGTGCTAGACATTTTAAAAAATATTTTTGAAGACACAAAACCCATTTAATGGATATTTTAAAATAAAATTCTCATGATCTGTATTAAAATGAAGATTTTTTTTTCCTTACATAGATGTTATTTTTCACAGAGTGTACAGCAGAATGAATTCATATTGTATGCTAATAATCTGGTCTCATTATGAAAAAAAAAGAAAATCTCAGATTTACACACAAGAGTTGAGGAAGTGAATTATGATGTTAAATATTTTTGTTAAAGAAAGGCATAATATGATGACTTCAAGTTTAAAATAACAAAGAGGAATTAATGAAAAAATGCTGTAACAATATTAACTAGTAATACTAAAACAATTTTCTCTAGTAAGCATGTAAATCATGGGAGATCCAAGATATCTCTACAGAGAGAGCTTTCTGCTTAGTAAAAGAACAGGTACCTCAGTTTTCCCTCTAAATTCCTTCTTTGGGCTTCAGTATTTGCGTCTGTGAAAGGGATTGTTTCTCTTCCATAAGGTAAAAGTTGAGTTCTGTCTTTTCTAGATAGATGTGTCTGTTTGAAATTTGAGTAATTGTAACATCTTAGGAGATTTTTATGTTTTGTTTTCCCCTGTTGCAGAATCTGTGGGACGTGCTCTGTCCCTTTGTGCAGTGCAGGTGCATGGCCATGTACCACACAGAATGAGACAGAGTATGACTGAAGTTGCATTTATTACTCAGTTAGTGAGGAGTAAGCCCAGAGGGTTGTAATCAGTGGCACAGGGTCTAGTTCGTCTGTCACTAGTGGTGTCCCCCAAGGTTCACTACTGGGCCCAGTATTGTTTAATTTATTTGTGAATGACTTGGATGAAGCCCCTTTTCTGAGTCCTAGTGAGGCCTTACCTGTGGTGCTGTGTCCGGCTCTGGGCTCCTCAGTACAAGAGAGATATGGAGCTCCTGGAGTGGGTCCAACAGAGGACAACAAAGATGGTTAAGGGACTGGAGCATCTCTCTTACAAGGAAAGGCCGAGGGAGCTGGGCCTGTTCAGCCTCAAGAAGAGACGACTAAAAGGGGACCTCACCAATGTATATAAGTATCTGAAGGGAAGGTGACAAGGATGGAGCCAGGCTCTTCTTGGTGGTACCAGGCAATAGGACAAGAGGCAACAAGCTGATACCCAGGAAGTTCAACCTGAACATGAGGAAGAACTTCTTTACTGTGCGAGTGACTAATCACTGGAACAGATCGTCCAGGGAGGTTGTGGAGTCTCCCTTGGAGATATTCAAGACCATCCTGTGCCATGTGCTCTAGGATGACCCTGCTTGAACAGGGAAGCTGGACTAGGTGACCCACTGTGTTCCCTTCCAACCTCACTCATTCTGGGATTCTGTGAATCTTCCTGTACTTGTCTGCCCTTTTACTTGACTCACCTTTTCATTGATTCGCTTCTTTACCTTATTTTGTTGTTATGTTTTTCACTTCTTTTAATTAAAAATAAGTAAAAAAGGAAAGAAATGAGAAAAAACTCCAAAACTTTAGTTGCACATACCTCAACTGTGTCCCAGTCAAACTGGTGCTGCTTCATCTGTTCTCCTGTGAATGAAGTGCCAATCTGTTTGGGTTTGTTTGGGTTTTTTTCCCTTCTGGAGCTTCCTTCTGATAGCTGTAGCACATGCTGTGTCTGGGTGCCACCTCCTGCATTTTGCAAGTTCTGTTTTCTAACTTTCACTTGAGGTTCCTGCACCTTGACCAACCCACTGCTCTCCTAAGGGTGGCATTTGCAGGGGATCTCAAATCTTTCTTGGTCACTTATGCAAGTTAGGACTTTCTCTTCCCAGTTATGGCCCAGCTGTCCCAATGCAGGGCAGAGTTTACAAGTTTTTGAATAAAGTGCACATTATTTTTTCCACAAAAAATCTAATAGTCATCATTACATATTAGGAAGAGTTGAAGCTTTATCTCATTTTTTTTTACTTAGTAGTAGTTTTCCTTGAATATGTCGGAGGACTAAATGTTTTCCGAAAGATGGCAACTGGATTTTATTTGAACCAGGAAATTTCTCTTTCCTGTTCTTTTTTTCTGATTCTTCATGTTTTAGGACAGTGGGCTTTGCTGTGTATCAGCCAACATGGAGATTTCTTCAATGTTTTGAATGCACATGCTTTCAAAATGAAAGGTACCTTGACAGTCTTATTAAAAAAAAAATTTCCATTTCCAGTATTAGCAGAAGAGAAGAATGGAGCTTCATGCATCCCTTTACCAAGCATTGCATAATTATCAAAGGCTGAGATAGATGGCATCTTTCAAAAGCTTTTAATTGTTTTTTCAGCTATATGTGTGTACCTGTAGAATGCTTCTGAGTATTGCTTCCCTTTGTTATAGTCCAGCATACCGGACTTTGACTTGCATGTTTAGAAGAACTGAAGACACAAAGATATGCTTTGACTTGTGTAGTCATTGGTGAGTCTGGTGTGAAGGGACAGAGCGAGAGAATTGCCTGTGCATAACTGCTCTGAGCGCACCTTGAAAAAAAGTCCACATTTACTAATGAGCAGTATCCCTTCTGCAGCCCGTAGTTCAGTGTGATGGTAAGAGGTTGTACAGCATACTTCTCACATGTTCTGTGCTTTTAGATTTCAGAAAAAGTCTTGAAAAAATGGGTTCAACTGATACTGTATTTTTGTGGAGATGAGCAAGAGACAGAGATGCTGTTAGCAGCTGCTGAAGTTCTTAAAAGTATAACATCATTCCTTCTGATCGGTGAGAAGCTCATTCTTGGTAAGTAGTATTATTTTGTGGATCTTTTTAGATTAAATCCATTAGTACATGACATATATGTATACAATACATTTTATGTACACACAGACAAAACACATAATTACCTCAAATGGTTTTTTTTACATTTTAATAGGATTTAATTACTAAATATGTAGACTTATTTAAATTCTGTTAGAAAAAGCACATGTGCACAGCTTCTTGCAATAACTCTGCAGAAGGGGGACATGAGATGTTGTTATGTCTCCAGGCCACTGTACGTTGCTGTACAGATTTACTACCTTGCAATTGCTCTCTGATTTCAGTCTTTCTGAAATACTGTATTAGTGATGTGGACATACTTTTAGTTTAACACTGTGAGTGTAACAAAGCTGTGCTGGCTGAATGTTGAAGTTAAAGGCTTCAGTGTGGAAATGAGGGATACATTCTGTTGTAAGAATGATTAATAATTGGATCACATTATACCTCCCGGGTACAATGATTTTTTTAAAGTTAACGTTAGGCTGTCTCTTTAGAAAACAAAGAAAGAAAGAAACAAAACTTACACAGTCTTATTCAATAATACTGACCAAGAGGCAAAGCTAAGTGAAACTCTCAGGTCTGTTCTGCATAATACATGTTTTTTTCTTTTAGCTTTTTTGTTTTTCCCTGCCTTCTGTGAATAGAGAATAAGGGGATTTTGTGATTAAGGAGCCAGGAGATATACAAGAATAAGTAGTAACAGATGATGAAGAAATTATTTTGCGTCCTGAACAAGACAGGCAGCAGTACTGCAGTGAGAATTTTAGCAAATCAAGGACATGATCTGGTGTTTAGTTGTAGTGATATAAGGTCAGAATCATTCTCTTAAAGGGGTTATGCACATATAAACAGTTTTGACTTCTACACCTTATTCTGCATCATCTTGCTTGACCACATACAGTAAAAAGTAGAAGTTAGGGAGACAGTGGTTGTGTGGAATGGAGTTGTAGTCGTTCCCATAAGCTTCCATTATTATGCTCATAAGAGGAAGAATGAATGCTGATCAGTATGTTCTGGGTGACCCCATCATTTCTCCATCATGCTGCCTGAGGGTTCAGAAAAAGTCTTTCTGGAAAATCCATTTGCAGACTTCCACCACTGCTGGAGATACTGTAGAAACTTGTCTAGATGGGGCAGCTGGCCATTGAATCTATAAGGGAATAATTAATTATTCTGCCCTAGCTGTGCCAGTGGAACATTATTGAGTGTGTTACGTTAGGAAGAAAAGCAACTTCTTTCTGAAATAATTATACTCCATGCCATTCCCACATAGGGAAGTTGTATGAAATACAGGAATGCTTTCTCTGCCTGTGTAATAAAGCCTTGAGCAATTTATTGTGGCCAAGCAGTGAAATACAATTGTCTGGCTAGCCTTGTAATACAAATGTCTGATAGACCTACTGATAACGTAGTTGAAGAAAACCAGCACAACAATGAACCACCAGCTCCCTTGTTGTCTGTGATCACCAGAAAGTAATATCTAACAGCTGGCTGCATCTAAAAGAGACCTTCTAGAAGATTCCCTTAATGAGGATGTTCTAGAAGACCTGAAAAGTACCCCAGCAAACCTAGGAGCCTTGTGACTTCAGCTGGTCATCCACAGTGTGACAGCACTAAGTGGCACAAGGGTTTGCAAGTGGATTATTGCTTGTGAGATGAGAATTGCCACTGGGGTGGTATATGCTGTCTGCCTGCTTGGGGTCTACCAAGTGAGCACCTCCCTCTGGGCAGTTACCTCTGATTAGTTTTAACTCTGTGTATGTAATTACCCTATGGATTTAACTTGGCTTGATTCCAACAAATAGTGTGAGTGGTGGGGTGAGGTGGATGTGGGAGAAGTAGGTGACGGATAGATCCCTGAGAGGTGGGATCATTTCCTGTTTCCTGCAGGGAATGGCATTTGTATCCAGCACTACTGGCATTATCTGAAGAAAGCTTGGTTTGCTCCAGGCAGATTGCAACAGCAAATTCATGGTCAGAGTGCATTGGTCAATCTCCAGTGGCAAAATTTTTGACATTGCTAAACAGGAGTTCTGCACTCCTAGAAACTAGAAAATTCAGAGCGCTCATGGCTTACAGTTGAGCCCAGATAGAGAGCTCCATTCTCTTACCTGTTTCCCACTGTTTAAACTAAGTTGAGTCTACCATCTAGATAAAGTTCACACATGCTGAAAATACTTTGATCATATTGGCAGTCCTTTTGCCAGTGCAGTGGTTTGTCAGTGTGTTTCTCTCCAGTGCTTCACTGCATTTGTTTTGTTTAGCTGTGAAAACAGAACTCTAACTTCTTTGAATGCATGTAAGAAATAGAATTCTAATTTTTCTCCATAAATAAATGTAGGACTGTCTGATACCCTTGCTCTGTGGAAATGTGTGGTTCTACTGCTGCAGAATGAAGATTTGGTAGTAAGGGATGCTGCTGCTGAAGTTATACAAGTGGCACAGTCTGAAAAAAAGAGCAATGAAAAAACAGGTACGTTAACTTTGCTTTTAAATATTATTGGATAGTTGGGAGGCAAAGGTATTTCTCTTTTCATCACAAACTTCTTGCTAACCGTAAAGTGCTCCATCCATCTCTTATAAATATATACCATGGAAGATAACAGAAAGTTTAACTATGCTTTCTTATTTTGCTTTTACTGTTCTTGGTGTAATTTACATATGGTTACATGGCTATGTGAAAAAAACAACAGCAGTATTCAGCTTTATGGTTCTTGCTGTGATGAGTCAACTACCACATAATTTCACATTTTTAAAGTTCTTTAATACCAGCTTTGGTCTAATATAATGCAGTGGAAGACACTCTTTGAATCCCAGGTCATTATAAGAGCCTGATCACAGAGAGATAGGAATCTAGGAAACAGTATTCAACTCACTGATTCATTATTAGACCTTGAAATCCATTTAGATCCAGATCAACAAAGACAATTCTCAGCATACCCACAATGTGCTTTTGAGGATGTAGGCCTTTTTGTCTGCCTGCCCTAGTTTACTCAACCCTATTAATTTTAAAATAGCCACAAAACTTGAGTAGGCTTAACTAATTAATGTGCTTCACTCTGAGAGTCTTTGCTGACGCATTCTTCCATGTGTTGTGTGTAAATTAGAATTTGCTACCAAGCTCGTCTCTCTCTGGTGGTCCCCACTGGTCTGTGCTACTCAGTAATGCCTGTACCAACTTGTCTGCAGCCAGTTCAAATTAGTCAGCCATCTCCGTGTAAGCTCACGCTAGGCTGGAGATAAAGCAACTCTGTGGTTTAAAAAAAAATAAGAAAAGGCAGCAAAATTATATGTTTGCCACTATGGTAGATAGAAGTAGCCAGGAATCTGCTCGTGTGGCAAGTGTTTTTTTGAGCTAGTGCTGTTCTGGCATAGTGCTATGGGGTAGAAGATGACAGAAGGAGGGATATGTCACGGACTGCTTTCATCCTTCTGTTAAATCCCACATCTCTGACTCCAGCACTGTCATCACAGCTCTGGCAATTTATCTAGTTCCAGCTACAGCTCTCTTGAGTGTCCAGGACTCTCTGTCTGTGTGCCTCAGGTCCCCAGCACTGTTCTTTAGGAGGCATCCTCAAGTGTCTCAGGATGGTACTTCCTTTGGAAATAATACAATGCTGGATTGTCTCTCTGGCTTCTTCTATCTTCTCCCTTCTTCCTTGTTGTATCCCAGTGCCAAGGGATATTTCTCTGTAAGTGGATGAGAGCTCTGTCCTACTAATTAATACTAAGGTCACATCAGTGCTTGCTCTTACAAGTTACCACTTTGCAAAGGAGAAGTGGCCATAATTGAGGAAATAACATCATAATTGTTTTATATTTGCTATGTTCCTAAATAGGATAGGGACCCCTCTCCCCAAACTTCTGTTAACCCTCTAATTACACTTAGTTGTACCTTCCTGTTTTTTCACTTACACTTCTTGTAATGAAATGAGTGTCTTTCCTCTGTGTCTAGAACAGAATGCTGTTTTTGCAAAGATAGAATTCAGTTTCTTTTTGCCTCCATTTTACATCATTATTGTTTCTTCCTGTGTTCTTTTTTCCACACTGACTCCCTTCAGTTTTTGTGATTTGCTTTCTAGTTTTGAGGGAGCAGGGCAAGGAGTTTTACCCTTGTGGTTTTTATTTATAACCAGAATAAAATAAGCTTACCTTTGTATGTTGTTTACTTCCATTTACCCTCTTTCTTTTCATGTGCATATGAGAGTATGCAATATGTTTGGGTCTGTGGTTTAGACATTCCATGGATCACCAGTGCTGTCTGTCCTGGGAATTTTTAAATTACATTCAAATATCTACTTATTTTTCTCAGTTTTCGCACCATGAAAGTCTGATTTTTCATCACAGCACTGATTTTAAAATAATCTAGGCTCATACACTGAAATTCATTAGAAGCCATGAAACAGCTCTCTTTAAACATTTTATTTGATAACAAATTGCTGGATGTACTGCACTGTAGAAATGCGTTATGGTGAGTTTCGTCTTTTACTGCTGTTAATTTGCCACACAGAGGGTAGGAATGCTGCTCACAACATATAAGCACTGGACTTGCCAGAAATTTTGGCACTGGTGTCTTCATATCCACTCTTCACAAAATTCTCTCTCGCACTGTATACACAGCATGTAAGGTAGCAGTAGACTGTAGCTGCCTGCAGAAGAACTGTATTGTCAGCTTGGGGAATCAACACCCTAAGTGCTTCATTTATATGTGAGATCCAGAGGAACCCCTGATTTCCTGCCCCTGCCCTTCCTGTATGCTGGCATCTTGTTTTCCTGTGAAAGAATAGAGTATGAAATGTTGTGCACTTGTGTGTAAAAGCTAGACCGAGGCTGAATTAGTGTCCTGCTTCAGCAGAGCAAGATGTGAAGTTGGACTGATGTTAACTATAACAAAGTTATTTGCAAAGATTGTTCATAGAGTTGTTATAGCACATTTTTCCTTTATGTGCATGTTGCTGAATAACAGTATAAATGTGTAACAGTATGATAGTGTCAAATAATAGGTATTTTCATGTCATTTATAGATGGTGAAACTGGAGGCAAATGATCCTGTCTATTATAGTGTGGTTTCACCTCCAGTAACAGCGCCTATCTTGTGCAATTCTTTGAAATGTTACCGTGAGCTCCTGGAAGAGAATATGAACTTGGTTTCTTGTTATTCCCTCATGGTTTTTAGTGACAGCAAAACCCCGATCTCCTCAAGTAACTAATCCATGGAGCTTTGGATCACTCAAATTATGAAAGCACTAAGCTTACACAGTCTGAAATGCATGGTAACAAATGTGATACAAGAACCCTGTGAAAACTGCAGCCCCCATTTTCGTTTGAAAGGACAAAAGCTCAAAAGACCAAACACTGATACACAGCAGGGCTCCTTGCTCTACCCTACTCTTCAACCCCCAATAAAAACCCTACAAAACCTACTGTTTATTTTTATGGAAGGCAAGGACTTTCATTGTTACCAGTAAATTTCATTTTTTAAAATTTATTTTATTCATACAGAGAAGCTTGTTTTAATTTTGTAGTATGTGCAAAAGCTCATAATTAGGAGGGGAAGTTACTGAGGTTGGCTGACAGCAGTCATTTTCTGAGCAGAGCAGGTCAAACAGAATCCTGTCTTACCAGAAAGGAGAAAAGCTTTTGTTTTCCTTGCTAAAAATACCAACTTAGCAGGTAGTTAAGGTTTTCCTAATAACTTGAACAATATAAATCCCATTTGTAACTCAAGGTATTGTATGTACACTTTGTTGTTGTTTCCTCATGCATTGAGGTGTAAACCTCTCGGGGATTGTTTTATTCCTTTTAGTATGAGGGAGGGTACAGGAAGTATTGTATTCAGTGTAAAGGTAGAATAGCTGCTTTGAAATCTAATTAAATTAGTGACCCATGGCTGTGTAAAGTCTAGACCTATTCATAGCAGCATTTCTTATACAAGAGAGTTACTCCTCACATTTAAGTCAGGGAAATAGGAGGGGTTTTTCTCTACTGATGATTGCTTTACTGAATATCCTGAAAAATTCAAGTAACTGCTGCAACAAAAACTGTACTTATTCAAGTCATTTTCCTCTGTGACTTTTTTTTATCTAGAGAACTATTGCCTGAAGTTATGAGCTTGTATTAGAGAAATTTGAATAAACTAATTTTTTTACTATTATAGCTAAGCCAATGCAATTCTATAAAATTCTATATAAAAAATACCTTTAGTCAGCTTAACCTTTATGTTGGTAAATTACCAAATTAACCTTAAAATGAGTTTAAGAGCATTTTTAGTGTCGTCAGCATTAGCACCAATTTAGCTGATTTTTAAAATTGAGCTGAATTAAGCTTAGATGAGCAATTAGAATTGCAAACTTGAGTAAATCCTTTGAAAGTGCCTGAATGATTTAGCAGCCTAAATGCTCTTCTTGAATATAATTTAGGCCTTCAGGAACCTTCTGCCGTGTGTATTGTGAAATAGCAGTTTTATATAGAGATGAGCAAGTCCGTTCATGGACTATGAGCTGTGTGGCTGCAGCAGAGCATTGTTCAGCCAAGGGTGGGTAAATGGCCCACTGTGAGCACCACCATCACTGGGTGCAGTGTAAGCATCTCTGAAAATCAGTCTAATGTTGTTATTTCCCTCAGTTTTTGAGTAATTCTGAAAATGGGATTGTGGCTATAAATTATGTGGTCAGTATTAATCCACTGGCCAAAATTTCAGGTGTATTAAACCCAATCCTTCTGCTCCCATTTCACATGCTTAAGAAATAATCAAGAGATGATACTCCTGTGCCAGGAGTTTCTGAACAAAAGGCAATGCAAAGCTGTCTTTTCTTTTCTTGATGGTTGTTCCCTTCTTGATAGATTCTACTTTTTATCTTCAATGACAAATGTCCTGTTTTTTTTCATTCACCAGAAAAAAAACAAACCAAAACATATTATTAGCTGGCTTGTTTAAAGAAGCTGACTCCACCTTCTGAAGGGCATCCTGTTGGGAAGGGGCTGGCACTACGGAGGAGACTGAGTTGAGATTCTGATGGAAGTCTTCATTGCTGAGTATTAACCTGTATTTTAGTGGCCCACAGTATTTCAGGTTTATCTTAATGTATCAGACTAAATGCATGTAGGAGCCTTTCAGCAGCAACTTTCATTTTGTTTATTGACTAGAAGGTATAAATATGTGTAAAGGGAGAAGTTAAAATGTGCTGCTTGGGGTGGCAGGGTGGAGAAAAATTATTCAATTAGATTGAAAAACTAAAATATTTTCAAGGTGACTCTGAATTCCTTTCTGGACTTCAGAAAGACTTTAGACCTAACTGTTTGACTGGTTGACCTTTCTCTTTGTGAACCATGCTGTCGTCTTGACATGAAGGAAAGCAAAGCAAGTGAAGGTATTGCTTGCACCTCTACTTCTTTTTTCACACATCATGAGTGGAAAAGTCAAGGTAAATTCAAAGTAAACTTCATTATTCTAGAATTGGTGGGGCTGTCATAAATGTGTGCGGAAGAAGGTTTATCTGCATGGGGGTTTATTTGGAAGTGATGGTTTAAATAAGCTTTAGCAGAGGTAGGACAAGTCAAGGGTAGATCAAGAGTTAAGAAGAAATCCTACTCAGATTGTTTTCTTATTTCTATCCTCTAAAAATCTTCCTTGGTTAACCTAAGGCTGTGCAGAAGGTTTCATACATATATGCCCTAAGAAGATATAGTAAATCACTTGAGCAAGAGATAAGAGATAAGGCAGTCTGTGTGATGTTAATGCAGCACAATGGTCTGGCAGTCATCATCGACACCACAGGGGATATCAGCAAATCATGGGTGACTGGCATCATCCCAAAACTTGTACCCCAAATATCCTTTACAACTGGCCCATGAAGCGTTTCAGGACAAGTGGTTCAGATTTCATCTGCTCCAGTTGCTAGTGAAACAGCTACGAGTAAATGCTGGGCAAACCTGAAATGCTAAAAATACCATTGACATCGGTGGTGTTTAGCTGCATGATGAAAGCATCCCACATATTGCATGGGAAACAGTAAAGAAAGGTATTTTATTTTATTCGTTGCCTCATCTCCTTGTCGACATTTGAAACTATGTGTTTAAACTATTCCTTAAAATAAGTGCAAATTTTGGCCGTAGCAAAAGGAGCTTTTCTTCCATGTGTTTATGGTTGGGTAAATGCACTAAATAGATTTCCTAAAGCTTTAGTACATCAGCATGTCAGGTTAACCCCCTATTTACTTACAAAGTGCTAAGTCCATGCTGTGGGATTGGAGATGGAAAATGACTGGAGGTTAGAACCTGTGCAACACTGCTGTGTGCAATATGCAAGTTTTAAGTTGCTGTGTCTCTCTCGATGAAATATAAAGGAGAGATGTTAACAACCTGTTCAGAACTCTCCTTTTTATGTGACTAGTGTGTTCATCCTCTTGCCAAACTAGGGTTCAGATTCACCACTTTTTGCTCTGCTTCTGTACTGGCATAACCTTCCAGTGAGGCAAATAGGAGGACTGTGGTGAATAAAAGAAATGTCAGGTTACTCTGATCCTGGACAAAGATTATTGTGTAAGGTTCAGCTTTTCTCATGCACTAGGTGACTTGCCCTGATGTTCAGGTTAGGCTAATAGGCCTCTGAGGCCCCAGACAGCTCCTTCAGTTGTGGGTCTTAAAACCAGTTCTGCCAGCTGTCTGGCTTTGAGGAATAAGTGGTAATTGCCCAAACATAAACTAGGGAACTGCATGCAAACTGGTTTAAGGATGCATTAACTGGAGTCTGTGGCAGGATTGTAGGTGATAGATTTCCTTTGCTTGATTGAAGTCAGACTTGTGCATTTTCTTCTCTATTCTGAGATTTGAATTTCTTCTCTATTTAGCAGTTTGATGGGGGGGTTTACAAAAAGAACAAAGTCAGAACCTGACTGTAGAAAGAGCTGTGCTGAAAGTGCCTGGAGCTCTTCCACTAGCCAGCTTGAGAATGGAGGTTGGTTGGCAGTGCTGTGGATGGGTGGCTACAGCTGCATACAGAAGACTGAACATTTTCATTCTAGATATGTGACTTGCTGTGATACAGCTGCTGTGGTGTGGAAAGTTAAGAGCTTCCTAAAAATGGGTCACTTTCAGATCCTTCCTAATGCACTGGGTAGGAAAAAACAGCCAGTTGGAAAGAGCATTTAAAAAGTACTTATTGCCATCCATGATTTTCAGGCTATCTTGAGAGATGCTTATAATTTTGGAATCTGTTGGTCAGAAAAATCTCCCAGTCAGGTATTGTGATACGCCATGGGTGCTTGGGAATGGTCCAGAAGTTCTCATAGTGTGGTCTGGGTTACTAATGGAAAGCTGCTAATCATATTAGCCAAAATATGTTTATGTTCCTTGTATCGGGGACAGATATGTTTATGTTCCTTGTATCGGGGACAGATATGTTTATGTTCCTTGTATCGGGGACAAGTGGAAGGAAGGTTAATGAAATTTTTTTCTAGAATCAGCTCAAGGATTTCTTCTGCTTTGTGAGTACTCTTGATAACTGCATTCTGGTAACTAGATGTGCAGCTCACTAAACAGAACTGGATTTCTAAGCCTGCTATGAAAGAACAGTATGTTAGGGTTTAAATGGGAGGTGGCATTTATCCAAATGGCCTTTAAGCAGTAGAAAGAAGAATAGACATAGACAAGATCCATCCAGGCAGAAGCAGAAGAGAGTATGGAAAAGTTTTGATACAGTCAAAAGCAACAAAAAATCACAGGAGCAGAGCAGAGCTGCTCCTGTTGCAGAATGAGATGATTTTCTAGAAATTAAGTTTACTTTCAAAAGCTTATGCATGGAATCTGTGTGACAGTCTGTGTTATAAGCAGTACTTGAGGCCTGAGTGGAGAGGTGTAAAGTAGTGGCGGCAGTTTGTGGTATTATATTCAAACATAGTGTAGGACTTTGTATTCAGAGACACTGTAAGGTGATGACATCTCTTCAGTTACATTAGATAAGGCATGTTGAGGACAGGAGGAAGGTCAAACAGCTGTGTGTGTATTCTGGGAATCCTCTGAAGCGGGCCCAAGTGAGGGAGGCAGCGGGTGCTCTGCTGAGAATTACTAGAACACTCTGCACGGTGAAGAGCACTAGATGTTACTGAAAAGTAGTGTAAACCGTGGAAGGTAACATCACTGATAACATACTTAAGCTGTCTGTAATTATAGGATCGTAAGTAGAATAGCGTTCACACAGAAAAAGGAGAGAGTTCTGAAAATGTTGAATGTTGAGCCTTCTGCTTAAGGGACCCTGCCTCTGGCTGCATCTTTTTTTCCCTTCTGTGCTTTTAATGGTCAGTACTTCCTTATGCATGCACACAGAGTAGGATTTATGCAGAGAGACAAATGTGTAATGATGGCCATTTAAATCCTGGCAAACTAAATAAGTGGCAAATACCTGTGCTATTTGGTGACTACCTGATGACTATGATGACGCTGTATTTAAGAAGTTTGTTCCAGAAAGCAAAATGACACGTGGTAGAGATTATGAAATACTTACTGTGGCTAGAAGCTGTAATTTGGGGTTTTTTTACATCTGTGGTAATAGTTCTAAGAAGGTAACAATTACAGGTCAGTTGCAAGGATGAAAGAATTGAGGTCTAGGAGTGTAAATGAATTCATCTGGTCTCTCTGTTAAAATAAATGTAGGGCTGTTTCAGGAGCCTATTTGACATGCAGCCTAGTTGGATCATATTTTCATGCTAACAGGTATATTTTGTGTATTTGTAGTAATATTTCTGTTATACCTGACATTCTAGTTTTATATCCTAAAAATACCTCCTATTGTTATGAAAACTTTTGGAAGATCTGATTGGGAAGTAATTAGGTCTTCAGAATTGCATTTGTAGTATGATTGTTTCACTGTTTAATGGTGACTCTTGAATAGTATTTAACTGTTGTCCTTAGATACAGAGGACATCTTCAGTTGGCTGGAAATATAGTTTAAATATTTTTGTTCAGAAAACTCTTTAGTAATTACCTTTGGGCTCAGGGACCCATTGTTGAATATGTTGACTGCCTTTTTTTTTTTCTTTCTGATGCCATTGTAGGGAAAGGCTGTCCACAGCTTACCTCCTAAACTTGGAGTCTTTGTGTGTGAGTAAAATAATAATGAAGAAGCATTGACTTAAAGCCAAAGTGAATTCACACCCTCCTGCAGTTTTTTTATGAAACTTTCTAAGCTTATGAAACCAGATTTTCTGATATATGCTATAAAAGTGTTGTCCCTGTTAGCTTAACAAGTGTGTGCCCTTTTGCTATAAGCAAAATAGCACCACTGTTGATCATCTTTTTCTTTTAAAGCATTTCACTTTATTTCTGAGAGAGAACTATGGTATGTTAGTGTTAAAAAAAATCTCTTTGTTTCTTTTATTGCATTGCTTTTTACTCCTGATTAATTATAGAAAAAGTAAGCAGCACTCTTAATTATATTCATTGAAAAAATAGTTTTGCAAACCAGGACAGTAAATTATGCAGTCAGCCTCTGCAGGAGTAAACAAAAACTGAAGGACTGATCATAGTCTTCTGAATAGAGCTATTTCATGCTTTCTCTAAACAAGCTGGAAGTGCAGAAGAGCCAATGCTTTGGAGCAAAAGTACTCTGTTCCACAGGAGTGTGAAAGAATGTCAGGGAAGGCCAGGGGGAAAAAATTGTATTATCCACCCTATAGGTCATGAAGAGCTGTAGTAGATTTTTTGTTGGTTTGGTTTCTTGTCTGCTTTTTGTAGGTGGCATTCTGCATTGCTAATTGTGGGCATGCTAAGAATCAAGAAGAGTGTTCAGCTTTTTAAGCATATTTAGACTTGTGAAATACTATTTTAACAGACATAATAGAAGTTCTGTGATATATGAAGGTTGCAGGACCTGGCCTATAGTCTGTATGACGTTTTGCTACTGTATTCAGCTCTTGTTATGCCAAGGTTCAAATGTATTATTTGAATAAATGGACTCCAATTTTATCAGTTAGAAAAAGTGAAATGAAATTTTCACTAACAATGCTGTAGCTTGTCCTTTATCTGTAAAAATGAAGTCTGGGTACAAATTGCATTGTTTTGCTGACCAGTTGCTGCAGTTCTTTTATTAACACTGCTCCTTCCGTTTCAGTGCTGCTGTGAAAGGGTAAAGCTGTCCCAAGAGATTTCTTTTGGAAAGACCAATGGCTACAGATCTGAGCAGTTTGATGTGAGGGACAGTTATTATAAAAATTTTTTTTTTTAATCTAGATTGTATTGAAAAATATCTAAGCAACAATAGAAAAGAAATCCTGTTACTTCAAGAAGAATTGTGTAATGATTGAGAATTGAGAAAAGGGAGTAAGGGAAAGAAGAACATTGAAGGAATTAAAGGGAGTTGCATACAAATTAAAAGAAAATAATTTCATTTCTTATGGAGCTCACTTTCTCGGAGCATCCAACCAGGGATTAGATATAGTTAAAATTCAGGATATGGAAGTTAGTGGTAACTTTTTAATCATTTGTTACCTGGCCCAAGTGAAAGCTGGAACAAATAGGGTGCTATTCTAACTAGGACTGTGCACAAAAAGGCTTTAGTTGCCCATAGTCTGCAACTATCCCCCTCCTCCTAGGACAACTTAAGATGCGGAAATTCAAATGGATATGGACCAGCATATCCAAAACCTCTGATGTTTTTGGTATCCTGAATATTAACTTCATGTACAGAGCAGTTGAGTACTGTATGCTGGAAGTTCTGAAGGGAAAGATTTGGGAGAGCCCCGGGTAAGCACATCCCTACACACATGGCATTCTTTGTAAAGGCTGAGATGGAATGCATGCACAAATCATGTGACAAGCTGGAGAACTTGCTAAATTTTACGAGTTTTCAGTGAATTATTTCCATACCCTCGTTACCTCATAGTCCAAAATGTGCAAAACTTTAAAAGTCTGTTTCAGTACTGTAGACATCTAGTTTGTAAACGGTTCATATATGAACTAAATTCATGAAATGTCAATTTAAATATCTGTATTATTCACAGAAAGAATACAGAAATGTCTGCTAAGAAGTGCATGGGAAATAATAAAATTACTTTTGGTAAATGTCTTACTTACGGAAGCATGTAGGATATCGATACTTATTTGTAACGTTTTGCATCTAGAGGTATTTCACCAAGAACGAGGAGATGATGATACATTTCTGCAAGCAGATTTTTGCACGCAGAATTTAATTTGTGTTTGTGTGGGTGGGCATGAGGTAGAGAATATAAATACCTTTGGAAACTAACCTAAATCACCACCTTGTTTTCATGTAAGTCAGCATTCAGAAGTTTTAATGACCAAGATAGTAGCTACCTGTGCCATAGTCAAAGCAGCACCCTAGAATGGATGTTGGTTTTGTTGTATTACTGATTCCCTGCATCACAGCCTTCCCATTGATTTGCTCTCTTTAATTCCTGGTGTGTTGATGGTGGGGGTGGGAAACAGTTATGGGACACAATGGGCTCTTACTTCAAAACTTAAGATGTGTAAAACTCAACATCTCTTTTTTTCTGTAATCAGTTCCAAATGAACTCTTACAAGGGGAACTCGGAACTGGCTTGGTTGAACAAATCGATTTCTCATGCATGAGAAGGTAAAGTTAAACATCACTGGGAAGGCTAGAAATTTAAATTTTGAGAATTAGAGTTTTTATAAAGGGCTTTTGATTTATTAGATTTAGAGCAAGACTGTTGAAATCACCTTGAGGAGCAGAATTATTTATGGCAGCTGCTTACAGTACCAGTGTAATGCCACTTTTGCATGTTTTTAATTTTGTTCCTTCACATGGTCTGTGCTGTGTTAATGATCACCTTGTCATGCTGGCAGTGGAAAACCGTTTTATAAATAATTCCCACTGGTAAGATGAAAGTGTTAACAGAAATGCTTTAGTGAAGGTCTTGATTAACTTATGCACTTGGCTTGATCACAGTGAAGCTTAGACTTACAATATCTTGTTACCAGGACTAATAAAACCCATTCATTTTCTTCGTGTACTATGTTAATTACCCTTTTACTTTCCCGCATGGGCAGACATACACAGACTGATTTCATATTGGTGTTGAAGACCACAGTTACACTTTTAGACTTCTCTTTGCCTTACTTACAAGCTCATACCCAAACAAAACCAACCTTCCCTAATTCCAGAATCTGTATATTGTAATACCTGACCTTTAGGACTGTAGATTGTTACATTTAGGTGCTCAGCCTAACCTACTTTTGCTATAAACAGCAGAAGATAGATTTTTTTAATTTACTTGTACTTACTGAAATCTCACTGTCTAATGTACAGGCATTAAGAAGCACAACTAAGAACTGAATTTCCAAAATATCTTTCTTCATTAATTCAAATTCCCCAAATATAAATTATTCCAGTAAATCTTGCAATATAGTATACTAACATACCATATTCCATCACCACCACCTCTCAGAAACATCAGGAAAATAGCTATGTGCCATGTTCTCTGAAGCCCAGTAGCATTAGGATCTAATAAACTCTGTTAATGAAGGGCCTTTCAGAAAAGATGTTCTCAATATTGATTTCCATCTCCTAAAGCAACCTCCTTGGGCATTGGATTAGGTGATCTCCAGAGGTCTCTTCCAACTGTAATGATTCTGTGAAAGAAACGTTTGTTGGGTAGATTAGGCAAAATCATACTCAGGTAGGAAATAGTCTTTCAGGTTATATACCAAAATATAGGTGATTTGATACTTTGGAGCCAGTGACTTCCTGCTCCCCTAGTGCAAGGTCAGCACAGACCTTGGAGTGCAAATAAAGTGGGATGTGAGGAGAACCTAGGGATAAAGAGATGTCAGGGTGAAGTAGTACTTACATATACAAACTGAATTCTTTTATATTCTGATCTGTAGAACAAACAGTGGTTTTGTTTCACATTCATAGAAGTAGTAGAGACAATACAGGCAGCCCTTGCTTGTCAGTTCCCTTCATTTGCAATGTGTTTTGAATTTTACTGTGATCATACGGGTGCCACTGCAGGAGGCTGTCACAGAGTAAAGGTAAATTCTCCAAATTAGAGGATTTTACTTGAATCTCACAATTAGTGATGAAGGCTCAACTAGTGCTGTCCATGGCAAGGTGAAGCAGAATATGGCCTTTCCTGAAGGAAACTTGTTTGAAACATGCAGATGGAAAAATAAGATGTTAAAGACAGAAAGAGTCTTTATGTTAAAGACATATGTTACAGTCACAATGTGGACTGTAACTTCAAATGGCATTATTTAATTAAAAGAAAAAAAGGAACAAAAGTTCCTTGTGCTGTGAAGTGAAGGAAGCTTGGAGTTTGGTGGGGTTTTTTTCATGGATTTGTTTCGCAGATAAGTGGATTTTCTGATGTCTGATGACTGAAGTTTCAGCCTTTCACTAGGCATGACAGCAGTAGGGTCTCTTTTTCTTTACCCAGCTGGCTAGTTTCATAGAAACAAGACTTAATATTTCAGATTCCCTTGTCCTTTTTGTCAGACTGGATTGAAATTTTGCAGCTGAACCAGAAGTTGTGGTAGAAAACACATACACAGAAACATGCCTCCTGATTTCCTTATTTTGTTTAAAAATGGGAAAACTATCCCTTTGATGTTGTTTATTTTTTCAGATTGCCAATCTGATTTAATAAAATATACCAGAGTTATTCTTTTCTATGCACTGAGTGCTCCCTTCATTTCTACCTGCCCTCACACTTCATCCTCTGTGGTTCTTGCACCTTTTCAACAGATCTTGAATTGACCTCTGTAAACTTACTGCCTTCTGCTTTTCCGTCTCATTCTCTTTGTAATTTGTTTTGTAAATTAAATTGTGTGAACTGAATATTTTTATATGGAGGGTTGATGGGCTGTTGTTAGGGTTGCCTAACACTTTTCGGTATAAAATCCTGGTTTTCAGCTACTCATGTTAATCCTTACTAGTTGGTACTGAGTTTTCTCTATACTGTATTTTTGTAAACTTTAATTATTTGATTTTTGTTACCATAGACATGATTCTACATAGGAAATTAGAAGAAAATGCTGTATTTGCACAGGCTATAAAAAAATTTTAAGGCCTTTTCTTTTAATGCTCTTACACGGGTATGCTTTGGATATGCAGGACATTTTTGGTAAAATATGTACAAATTTGGCTGAGAAACAGGATTATAAAATGCTGTAGTTTTCAGTATAGGTAGGTGTATACACAATAGAGAGTGAAAGGAGCCTAAAAGCTAAAACCTCCAAAGATGCTTGTGTTCACTAAGCAGCTTAAATTTCTCTACTCCTGACATTTTTTTGCCTGCATTCTGAGCAGGGCTACTGAGGATGCTCTGTGCTGGGAACATTGCCTCACAAGGACTGTACAGCCATGGCTGTAGGTAGCTCTGGTCCAGACTGTGTTCACATACTTTAAATAAAAACTCTTGTGCTTTCTGTAATACTTCTGAGTGGTCAGCAAAATGGGGGGAGATGAGTCATCACTTCTGAAAAGTGGTTAGGATAGAGAAGGGGGAGAGAGTAAATTAGAAAAATTTGGTTGACTGCTGAAGGAGTCAAGCTGAAATGATGAGAGTAAGGGATCGAGAGGTGCTGCTCAATCTGGTCAGGAGAGGAGACTCGCTCTTGGCGGTGTGAGAGGTGGGCATACTGGAGGAGAAAGGAGGAAAAAGTTCTTTGGTGAAAGACATAATGAGAGAGGCTTTTGAAACATTCAAAAGAGAAAGAATGTATGAAAGAAGCAGAATGGACAAAGAAGATAAAGCAGAACACTTTCCTGTGTTTTGGGACACTGTGACTGGAGGTAGTCGTGAGGCCAAGTGTCAGACTCAGGGTTTAGCTCGTCAAGATAACGAGACCTGTATTGAGATACCATGGAGTCTGGTGACTGGGGCTAGGTAGAAGACACTGGAGCAGTGCTATGGATATACCTCCCACCTCCACAGGTGCTACCATTTCCTATCATTTCATTAGTTTCAAGTGGTCAGCCTTGTGGCTTCACTACTTTTCTGATGCATGAGAGTCAATAAAATGCATTATTTGGGTAAGGTATAGATTTCTTTTTCTTTTCTTGAAACTTGGCATATTACACATATATGTTGCCATCTTGCTCCTTCCATCTTTCCCCACACCAAGAATATTTGGAAGATTGCAAGGTCAAATATCCAAATGGTAGGAAATCCAACTTTAATTCAGCCTTGTACTGCTGCATGTATGGAGAAGCAAGGATAAATTACACTATCACTATTGGGTTTTTTTACAGAAGTTCTTTCATAATTCATTAGACAGTGCAGATTTGCTCTGGTGATGAATCAGGAACATACAGTATAGGAAACTATCATCTCCAACAGTACTACTGCCTCAGTTGCAAGTTGAATGTGATAAAGAAGTAAGATCAGGATCACAAGAAGGGACATGTCAAAGCTATTTAGTTTTGCTCTCGTGATTTGCATTCTGTCCCTGCCTCTCCCAGAGAGCTGTTTTGTGCAGGTAAGCAAGTCATTCCAAGCAGAGTTTGGAAAGGAGGTCACTACTTTGCCGAATGCTTAGCTGGATACCTTGAGGGCATGATTTGCAGGAGTTCAGAGCACACACAGCTGAAGCCAGAGGGAAATGCATTTTGAATATTAAAGCATTATGGGGTGCTGACTCCTCAGTGAAACAGGTCTCAGATCAGACATAAAACCAGTCCAAATTTTTTAATCTTCATGACTGTCTACTCTGTCTGCAGAATAGATAGTGCCATTCCTTCTTTCCGTGTACATCGTTCTAAATGCAAGTGCTTTATGAAGCACTCCATATCACGATGAATGACTGAGAGTCACAGGTTACTTAGCCATTCTGTCTTCTCTGCCTATTTAGAATATTTTGGAATATTTTGAATAAGAGAGGTCAAAGCCATTTATTAAATGCGTAGAAAATAGAAGGAGAGTTTTCTTCCCTATGGTGGGGAAGTCCCTGGTGTTGCATAGTTCATATCTGCATTACTATGTGAGACACAAATGTTTTAATTTTTGTGGTGTCTTGTGCAAAGAGCACTTATATTCAGCACACTGGGGAGAGCATTCACAGCACTATCTTAGTTCCTTCTCAGTTGAAGAGGCACAAACCAATACCTCAAAGGACTTTGAAGGAAATGGAAAAGACAAATGTAAAATCTCTGTTAGACAAGTATATTGGTATCTATGTTAGACTTTCTGTTGAAGAACTCTGGTTACTGATTGAATACTATTTATCAGTCAAAGAGTCTGTGTATATATATTTACATTTTATGCAAGACTAAGCAGGTTCTGCTCCTTCTGTAAATTTACTTGGAAGAAGGCCTCAAAGTAATTCATACAAACCATGTTACAATTTACTGATCCACCTGAGTGTGCCGAGGCCTCCAGAATTGTGGTGTGTCTGCTGAAGATGCAGATGAAGTTGCAGGTAGCCACCCCCCAGAGGTCTGGGATGGATGCATACCATCCAACTCTCTTGGAGCCTGCTAGAGGATGCCCTGATGACAGCTAGAAGCTTCCTAGCAAGTCTTAAGCCAGCTGGTATGCATTTAGGCTGCAGTTGTATGGAAATGCCAGAGCCTCAGGTGTTTCAGTAAGAGAGGTATAAGTAAGTCATGTGATTTCCAAATAGGTGTGGACCTGCCCATGTAAATGGAAGTATCCTGGGTCACTAAAGGTGCAAAATCCAGAAGTCACCTAGGTGGCAAGAGCTGTGAAGGAAAAAGGAGGAGAACAGCTCCTTGGGATCTCTTTAATGTGAATATCTTCTTGGGAAGAAACATTGAGTCCTGATTCTAGAAATGCCTCAGCCACACGAGGGTGATAAGGATCACCAAACCTATATTTTGATCAAGACTTTTGTTAGTAGAGTGAGGAATATGTATGTGTCATTTCGGAAAGAAGGGCCAGAAACTAATTCACTCTGAAGTGAAATCATTGGTGCATCATCTTCCCAGTAAAAAAGAGCAAAGGTTCTCTCATGGAGAGAAAATGTTCTTGAAAAAATTTTCAGAGATAAGATATTTTCCATTCCTGATTGAGACTTGTGGCTGTTTACCTGTTAGACATTTGCAGGAAAACTGCCCCTAAATTCTCCTTAGGTCACTGTCCGTGAGTGATCTGTAGTCACTGAATTGTTGAATAGGAGGTCCCTGGCAGCATCTGCTTGTCTATAGGACCATAGTTTGAGAGTCAGGCTGACTTCTTTTGCTGTAATGTCAGAAAACTTTGTACAACAGATCATACTATACTGCAGAGAAATCAACTTGCAGCAGGCATTGGAAGGCATTTTGGTCTTGGCGGAAAAAACAGAAGAACGTTCTCTTGGTCACTTGTACTTATCCCTTGTATTGTGAATGTTTTGTGGTCCTGGTAGCTTTTCAAATTACCGTGTGTTTGCAAACTTAATTATATTTTCATAGCATTGTGTATCTGTGTATATATTTGTCAAGACAAAGATAAAAATAATGTGAGCTGTCCTTGACACACACAAGTTTCAATCCTTAGAAAGCATCTGAATAAGACAGACAATCTGAATTACATTGGAAGCTTGTAAGGGTGGTTGGGGTTGGTTTTATCAAGTGTTCATATGGTGAGCAATTTCTGTGGGGTTTTGCTCTTTAGAGTATTCTCTTATATGGTGAGGAAATGGCTAGTAAGGAAGCTGAGACTGCATCATGAAAATTTTGGCATAAATTATTATACAAATATTTATGGCACTTTCCATAAGACCAGCTTTGTAGCCATTTCATTTTGAATGTCACCCTTTTTTAATAAGTAATATGAAACAAAGATAAAAAATAAATATAAACCATCTTAAAAACAGTTTCTCCCCATACAATTTCATTATACGGTATCAGAACAGATACGATGACTGAGGTTCCCAGGTTGCTTTTTTGCTATTCTGCTCGAAAATACCTTCATTCAGTAAGTCACACACACACTGGAATCAGATGTTTTGTAGTAAGTTAGCAGGTGTGCTCAACAGCCACAGTTTTCAGGAATCTGCAACTCTGCCTTATCCCACCCTTTAGATAGAACTGCTGGAAGAAGGATGGGAAATACCAATGTAAACTGTCATTCAGGAGAAAATGTAGAACAAGATCAAAGCATGTTGTAACCCAAGTGGCCTTGAAAATTAGAAAATTTTTCAGTAATCTAAAGCTACTCTAAATTCTAGTAATTCAGAAGTGAAGAGTTTGCTTAGCAGTTGTCATCAGCTGAGTCAAGCATGCATCTAGAACAAGGGTTATAGCACCAAGGTTTAGTGTTGTATCAGTACTTGTGTAGAAATACATAGCATTTTTATGCCTGTATTTGTGTCTTGCAAAAATTCCACCAACATGCACTTAGTAATTCAGATCAATTGATATAATTAAAGAAAAAGGAGAGAGAACTTTTGCATTGAGACTCCTAACTGTCTTAGCAAGATTTATTGGTGTGTATGGCACTTGTTAAAATCAGTGCCTTTTGCAGGGGGCACTTTATATTACTTCTTTTTGAAGAATTACATAATATAAAAATGTGTAAGCACTGTGATTTTTTACTTTGTATTCCCAAATTTATGTCAACACCTTACAAGTTGTTCTCAGCCCACTTAGACAAGGTTAGATCATCACATGGATGAAAGAACTGTTTGCTTTCTAGAATACAATGCCACTAATTAAAGTTGAAAGTGAATGGACTGAATTAGAATCAGCTCATCCATCAAAGACTGGCTACTGATTATTTACTGACAGTGCTTCATTTAGCTCTATTAATTACTCAGTGGCACTGTTATGTAAAGGTCACGCTTGAAAAATTAAGAAAGAATACATGGAAAATTATTGTATGTGCTCAGTGCTGGAGTCTGGAAATAGTAAATGTTAAATGGAGTGTTCATGTAAATAATCTATTAAATGTGTTTTTCTTATCAGCGTTTTAATTGCAATTGAGTTAACAGGACAGCAGCTTACAGATCTTGATAGGCTTCTTATGCAAGTTGTGATGGTCATGGCTATGACTCCATAGCAATAAAGGAAAGTGTGCCTTTCTATTACGGCTTTTAAAATAGTTTGGTGGGGCTTTTTTGAGTTTTCTGCCCAAATTATACTGGTTTACAGGTATTGAAGGAGAAGAATTTTCTGCACTTGTCTGTATTGATTACCCACCGTTTCCTTATTCCTTTATCCTTTAAATAACAAACCTTTTACCAGCATTCCCCAGATGGTATTCTGAAATTCCAGCTATGATACAGAGGTAGATGTGTCTCCTGTGTTCCTGCAGCAGAGCTGTAATATACATCTCATTCACTCACATTCAGTAACCTTTATCAGAGCTAAGCAAAAAGTTATGTATAGTTGAAACATGCTAATAACAAGAGTATTTAGTTCTAGTGATACTGGTTTTAAAACTGTATTTATCTTAATTTTTTCCAATAAATACACAATTTGAGTTAAAAAATGTATGTTCTCATTGGCAGTGTTTTAAACAATTAGCTGAATAGTATTTTTACCTTTTCAAAAGGAAAAGCATGAGTGGGTTTAGGCAGGGGGTATTGCTATTTAAATTGGAACATGGCTTTGGGGGAGAGGTTCTGCAAAAACAGTACTGTAAGTGGTAAAGTCCAAATGCTCATTTCCTCTGACAGATCTGTGAGCTGTGGTTGTTTTGTAATAAAACCCTTTGTGTACAGAAGGCATGGCTCACATGGGAAAAGCTTATGTATTCATATATATATATATTTAAAAAGGGAAAAAATGTAGTTTCTGAGTTGAAAAATATTGTTCAGTTCACATTCCAAAAAAGGGCTTGAAAAGATGAATATGTGTGTGCTTTTTTGCTCAAGAAGGGACTTTAAATTTCTGCTCAGTCTTGAGCTGTAAGTTTCCATCATAATCAGACATGTTATTAACTCAGATCTGTTTATAATCAAGGTCAAAGCTGAGAGCAGCATCACTGCCACTCTACTCAGAGACTGCAACTATTAAGAAATTAGTTTTGATTAGTTTGTTTTGTAATGGTGTTGTGTTTTGACATCGTGTTGGGTGATGTCAGGAAGGGCCTCTTTTTAAAGTCATCCTGAAAAAGCACGGCTATAAAACAGACTCAGGCAGGGAAATGGAAAACAGATGAAGTGGTTGTACGTCATCTAGGGACTATTTCTCGAGAGGATAGAAATGATCTAATCGCCTTTGATTTTATGAAACACTATGAAAAGGAATCTGCTTATATATTAGATTTTACATAAATGGTCATTTTAAAAAGTGGAAAGTTTGATGTTTGTAACTTAAATTGACACTGTGCAATTGCAAGAACCATCTGCCAACTATCCAGATACAACAGTTACCATTTCTACATTTTCTTCCTCTTTTTTTTTTTGTTTGTTTCATTTTGTTTTACTTCTCAGTTTTCCTCTTTTAATTTTAGTGCCCAGAAAGGTGATAGCACTCTAATATTATTTATGGAGACTGAGTTGGTATGAGCATCCCTTTGCTTTCTATGTACTGCCACTGCTTTTCTTCTGCCCTGTGGTTTTTCTGGTGGCAAGACACCTATGTGTTGACTTGCAGTGGAGTTGCACTATTCCTGTGTACCTCAAGGTAGAACATATAAGCAGGTTATTTCAACATAAGAAATGCAGTTTCTAAGCTCTTTTAACTCTTGGGTTGGGCCAATGGGATTTTATTTCTTTTTTTAAAAAAATTTTGTGAAGCCTAGCCATACATAAGCACATTCTTTTAAGTAAAAAATATATCTGTGGCACTGCCTCACTCAGATCTCTTATATTTGATATGTTGAGAGTAGGGGCAAACTTCACTATTACTGAACACCAAAAAGAAGGAAATCTTTAATACAACAAAAAGTGATTAGTGGTTAGGTGAAAATTTCCATTTGCAAATCTAATATTGCAGATATTAGTGACTGCGATGCTGAATCTGCTGTCAATTGGATGGGAACCTGATATCTTGCTTGATATTCAGAATCTTGTTATGGTGATGTATCAGAAAACATGAGATAAATCCCCAGTTTTGTCAAGAGTGATCTTTGTTGCTTTAAATGTCCGTGCTTGCCTTTTGAAGCAAGAATACTACCTCATTTTATCAGGGTGTTACGAGGTACCATATTGATTGTGATGTATTGTTGTTTATACCTAGGTAGACAGCACTTTGTGCAAGAAAGTAAAAAATATTTTACCAGTTCAGATGGTAAATACTCTGCCCAAAATACTTTCTGTAGTTTCAGTGGAAGAACTTACCCTATATTTTTTCCTTGAAAACTTCCTTGCTGTTGGTACACTGAGGCTTTCTCTCAGGGCTGTTACACTAAGCTGCCTTGCAGTTTTACTTCTCTTTATGTTGGTTCTGAACACAGTATGCGTTTACAAAAATTGCATTACTCTTTGATCTAGAATGAACTTTAGTTAACAATTCCCAGTATAAAACCAATTACAAAATGCTGTGTTAGGCAAGGAATATGTTCTGCTTTTCTATTTTGCCTGTATTTTATCATGGTTGTCCTTAAAATCTGTGTATATGCTCTTAATACATCCTTTCAGTTCCCCATAATATCACTGAAGCTTTAACAGAGAACAATTGTATAGTTGCAGGACACGTAATAGGCTACTAGAAGAAATATTTACATCTGGCATGATCAAAGCTTTTGGAGTATATGAATGTGTGTGTGGGAGGTCTAATTTTTAAGTGGGTGGATTCACAAAGACTGAAACACTTGCAGTACTTAACCCTTTTCCCTTTATGAAAATTCAATTCCTAGAAAAAAAAGCACGTAGTACCTGATCCTTATCTTTATTTTTCATTTCAATGAGTAGAATTAATTCTTCTGCTTGTAACTACTTGTTTTAAGTCATAGAGAATTTTTTGTATTTTAGCCCCTGTAGTTGCCTATTTAGTAAGATGCTTATCTCGCTTGTGATGTTTTTACACATTGGATCATATGCATGTTTCAAAATTTTAAAAAATTATATTTTTAACACAGTTTTGATAGTCTATAGGACTGTTGTGAAAGGAGCTCTACTGTATTTTCAGTGTTCAGCAATAGAGATGTCTCCAGGTTCGATTTCTGCTGGTTTAGCTCCTGTGTCAATAATCAGCTGTGAACCGCTTCTGTAAATCTGTCATTTGACATTTTTTTTATTCAGTTACTTTAAATAGTTAGTTATATTATGAAAGTCTATTAATACTCAGTTATTTAAATAATCTCTGTTAGCATTTTGTTTGCAAGGCCCTGATGGGGAAGTTTGGGATGAGAGCTGACCTGGGCTAACAGCTTGCTGAACGGGGAGGTCTCGCTCTCCCTTTGGCTTCTTTCCTTCCCCGTGCTGTCCTGTGATCTTCCCTCCCCCAGCTATACCAATTCTGACTACAGGGCAACCAGCTCAGCTTACCAGCCAAGCAGGAGAACCCACACGCCAAGTTGTGTGCCAAATGCCTATTCGGCTGTTCTGAGCTTTAATTTACCCGGTGATCAGCAGAGTGCCTGAGCTGGCTACCAGGTAAGCAGCAGGGGCCCATGGCCTGAGGAAGCTGCGGTGAATGGAGAGCCACCTGCCCTTTTTGCCCCTGGTGAACTTCCATTTTGCTCAGACTACTCTCTGAAGTCATACCATGAGTCACGAACACAGCATCGTGTGTAATATGTGGTTTCTTGAAAATCAGCCTTGCTTTTGCAAGCCAGTGATGATGTGAGGAGCAGTTCTTGTAAGCAGTTAAAACATCAGTGAAGACACATTTATTTTTAGAAGAGACACACCTTTTGGGGTATCTTAAAAGATTTTGTATTTGGTTACAACATCCGTGGCTGTTACTTTTAGAGCTAGGGGTCATCAAAGCAATAGAACATTTTCCCCTGTGAAAGCGTTTTTTACCTCTTAAATCCTGGGTATATATATACATAACTTCGCTTGCTGTTATTCATTTGTATTACTTCAGCACTCCAAGATATGCTGCATCTCTTTTGTTGTCCTTGTGGCATTGGTAGTCCACAATCTAATCTTGAACTATTCTAGCATCAAACTTGAGTGAACTGGTTTGTCAGTATGTTCTGTAAGTAACAGCAGCTAAGAAAGCAATTCAGAAACTCTGGAGCCATTCCTGACACTCTGCAGTAGTGGGATGGGATGGGCAGGTGCAAGTGAAAATTCTTCATCTGCCAGACTTGGATCTGTTGTTGAGTCTGTGTCAACACCTGAAGTACCAGGACACTGCTATGCTGCCTTCTGTAGCACAAAGCCAAGGGTATGCAGGCTCTTACCCAATTTTCTGAACCCTAAGTTTTAGCATTATCAAAGTGATGTTGCTTTGTTTTTTTCTGTTCTCAGTGTCAGAACTGACACATGAAGTTTGGTTGATCAGTTAAATGGTGTCTGCAGTTCACAGAAGGGTGGTTGGCATCTTTTGGGTCAGTGCTGTGTTCAGTCTTCATGTTTTTACTGTGTGCTATGCTGCCTTTACATGTTTTTCCTGTATTTTTTCTCTTTTTTTCTTTGAAGAACGAAACCAACAACAGCAGCAAAAAAAAAACAGACTTGCCATTTCCTCTGTTGCAACTTGCAGGATTCTCTACAAGACTGCCATAATCTGTGACCACAAAACTGCCTTTTCCTCTGTGTCATGCTGTTGAAAAACTGCTAGCAAGCAAGTTCAGTCTGAGCAGGACCTCAGCATTACTTATTTTGCTACCTCTTGGTAGTTTTCAGCATGTTCATGTAATAACAGAATTAGAGGCCCAAGTCTATTTCTTGGTGCATTTCTCAGTAGTCCAGCATTCTCATTCACAAAGAGAGCATCACTGTATTTATACTTAAGGAGTCTAAATCTTAAAAAGGAAGAGAAGGCCTCCAGAAAATAGCAGTTGTATCTATAATCGGTCCTCCAAAGCAACAGCAAACTCAGTAGTGGGAAATACCATTTTTGGCTGTTAGCTCCCAGCATCCCTGAATTTGCTAAATATTCAAATATAAATAAAGTGACACAAGCAAGAGATCTTATATAAACACTGACAATTGTAGGCATTCATCCATAAAATTCTGAAGGATCATCAGAACTCAAAAGAGCTGGGTTTAAAGTGTTGCATTTTGTAAGCGTTCATAACCAAGATGTTTGTTTCAGGCTCAGAACACCAGACTCCATTTTAATCTCTGTTCTTCCAGCTCTGAGGATGGCTAGTATTTCTGATGTCCCTACTGCACTTGAATGAAACTGTTTTCTACCTGAGCCTAAGCAAATCAAAACAGAGAGGACAACCATCGTGCCCATTCTTTAGAGTATCAGACTGGTACCAAATGGGGCACAGCAGTAGAGAAAGCAAGGGTTTTTAAAAAAAAAAACCACAAAAAACCAAAAGAAAACAAACAAACAAACCCAAAGAAATTCCTGGAAGGAAATGTCAGCAAAAATAATACCTAAAAAAATCCATTGCCTGTAATAACTGTTGCATTGCACCATTGCAAGCTCTCCCTCACAGACAAGGCTCAGGGATATCCTGATACGGTGATAACTCCTGACATGAAGAAAGCAGATTTGAACATTTGATTTTACTGTCCAGCAGAGACAAACTGTATATGTAACATTATTAGTGTCATGAAGAGATTGACTGCCTGCCTTCCTGTTGCTTGTTCAAGGAGATTTCCATTTACCCTCATCTAACTCCAGGATAAAGAAGGGACCATCTGTTCTTTCCCCTTCATTCCCTTCCGTATTATGGTCCTTTGTCCTCATGGTCTCAAATACTAATTCATCCTCCCCAATGTCCTCGGTACATTGCCTGGTCTGTCAAATAACACATACCCATCTTTTCCATCGGTCTGTTTTGCCCTTAGATGTTTCCTGCATTTCCATATTCGTTGGCATGTGTGTTTGCCGAATCCTGGTGTTTTACTGTGAGTTTCTTGTCTGTGCCAGCGTAGTCCGGGAAACCTGCAGCTGGCCTGAGGCCTCGGGACAGGTTACAGAACAGAGGTCTGTGCTGCAGCTCTGAAAGTGGGTTGTGAGGGATAGGTCTCAGCTGCACTGTTGTGCCTCTTTTATGTCAGTAGTTGTTTTGCTTCATGAGAAGTGCTTAAGTACAGACAGACACAAAAAGTAAGGTCTGCTTTCCATGTCTATATGGATTTTTACCAAATAGTTCTGACTCTGCTGTCTTAACTGCTTGCAAATTACATCCTTCAAGAATGGCATGTCCTTATGATACCATTATTTAGAAGACAGACCATTCAGGGAACATTTTTTCATTTGCTGGTGACTATGGACAAGGATGAATTTTGCCCAAATCCTTTTTACAGTAATGGGGATTTTACAGGGACTTGTTCATTAGCTCTTCCTCTTCCAGTGCTCTTCCCTCATCCCCTTAAAAAAAAAAAAAAAAAAAGCATTAATGTTACGAGTGGTGAAACTCCTACCTGTGAACACAGTTGTTGGAGTTCTCCTGCAAATGAGACTTCTGGCATTTTTATATCCTCTATTATTGAGGGCAGCCTTAGGACCCACACAGTCAAAACAGCATCTGCCCAAATGAGAGCAGTGAGGAAGTTTAAGGAAGAAATACACTGTGGATGATGGCTTTGTGTACAGTTCTGGCATGGTGCCAAAAATGGTATAACTCTAGCTCTGTGATGATATTGTAAACAGTGTCTGCCTTTCCCTTCTCAAACGTCTTTTCTAAGCCTGCTTTGTTCCTCATCTCTCTTACATGTGTGCGTATGTATGTCTGTCTTATATATAAAGAGATTGCACACCAAATAATTATTCATTTTATATCCCAACCCTTTAAAAACATATCATGTGTTGTAGGTTTTGAGTTCCAGTGAAAATATCAAATCAGATCTAAGGCATAGCTGTAGTTTTGTAAAAATAGTCACCATGTAATAGGATCAGGACTGTCTCTTGAGACATTTGTAACAGACATATTTTATATTTAAACCCAAATTAATAAATGTCACTACATGGGGAGGAAAAAAATGAAGCATCAGCATTTTCAATTGCTTCATGTATTATTTTGGAATTGAGGGAAGGCCCCAAGTGGCACAGAAGTAAACATTCATCTAACTTATTTGCTGTATAATTCGTCATTCCACATGTGTTTGTATAAATTCAGCATCTGTTTTCAAGAAATCATTTTTGTGCTGATTTTATTTGAAAATGTTTGTGGTCTTGCTCTGTATTCTTACACATATTTTCTTTAAACAGAGTTTGCACTTAGGATAGTGAATGCTCCAATGGCTTTAGATTTAGCATTTGGCATACTGTGTGAGCTGCTCCAGCGGTGGGGGGAGATCCATGCTGGTGTGCTGATCCTGCTGGAATGGCTGCTGGGAGACAGCGACCTGAAAAGAGATTCGGAGACTTCAGCCCTGGTAATTTTAACAACCAGTTGCTATATCATGTTGGAAGCACTGCATTTCTGCAGTCTTGTGGTAGGAATGGAATGTAACATCTCATTTGGTGAAGCCTGATGATCACTACTGCAGTATTAACTGATTTACAGTTTTAAAAAAAATGCACATGGATAATATTTAGAATAAAAATAGAGTTTGATACCTGTTTCCTGGCAATATCAGCATAAAATTAAAGAGATCAATAAGCAAACATTGAAATAAACCAAGAGTTACTTCACAAGTCATTGTCGACTGAAATATTTTGAGGCTGAAATGTATTATTGCAGATGATGGCTTGCCTTGAATTTATTCTGCTGCTGTGGGTGCCAGGCACATCTGGTGTTCAAGAAAAGTGCTCTCCCAACTGCTGGCTTTTCCAGAGTTGGCATTTAAATATTTGGTAACTTTATGCCATCTTACCTATGATTGGTTCTGCACAGCACATGAAACAGCCTTGCTTACATCAGTTACTGTCTTCAGAAGGATTATTTCTGTAAAGAAGAACTTCGCCACGCTGGTTCTGTAAAGCGTAATACTACATAATACGCTGTGCTCTTTTTGTCTTGAAAAGACTGTAAAAGTCAAAATAATGCTGGAAGGTAAACCGGAAGGAGCAGGACCAGCTACATCTTTGAGAAGTTTCTTGACAATTAATATGACCCATGAAATATATTATGGACCTTTTCTTAAGCCTGTGGTTTAGGTATGCCTTTCTAAGTTTCACTGACTGATACAATTTTCCTTTTTCATTTAATCCACTCAAAAAGCACCATGATATAGCAAATTACCATACTGGTTACAGAGAGGTCTCTGTGAAATATAAGACTGTTTCAAGCACATGTTAAGGATTAGGACTACTATTTACTTCCACTGTTTCCCAAGACTTGTACCATAACTGCCTGATTTTTGAAGGTAAAATTTCTTTGACAAAGTAGTTCCCAAACCTTTAAAAAATGCATGTGAATTTTTACCTTCTTTTTATATAAAGAAGCGGTTCTGTGACACCTGTTTCTGTATATATCCTCTTTTGTATCTTTTATGATTTTCTCATTATTATGAAACCACAAGTCATTTCCTAATCACTGTTGGTTTTCTTTTTGTTAAGGAAGAAGATGATTATCTGTTTGATAAAGGAGAAGTGAATTTTTGGGCAGAGAAGTTGACTCATGTTAGACAACTGAGTAAGCACCTTTTACAGCTCATATCGATGACTCATCTAACGTTACCGCATCACGGAGAACTGAAGCGACTATCAATAACAGCACTGGACCAAGCCCAGCTCGTTGAACACCACCTTCAAGCACTGCCTCCAGCTCCAGAATTTTCCAAAACTGCAGAATTCACAAGATTAGCTATTCAAAATGAGAGAATATTGCTCTGTCTTAAAATACTGAATCTGCTGAAGTCTGATGATACTTGCAAAAATGAAGATCTGGAAAAGTATGTTACTAAAAGTTCATCCTCAGGGAACATGGACACATTCTCTCAGGGAGACTGAATTCCAGCGATGTTCAAGGAATCAGGATGACTCCAGTAAATCTGCAACAAACTGTTCAGTATTCAGGCTAAAACTACATTTTTATATATTAGTCCATGGATTCATTTTTTTTTTACCAGATGTGCTGTGGGAGACCGTTCCTTTTAAATGCATTTGCTAATTTCATTCAGCTGAGCATTGTTTATTACAACCACTGTAGGAAGTAAAGCAGGTAAACCTAATATTTTCCATGCATCCAGGTGCAGGCCACCTGTAGTTCTGTTACATTTTATCCCATATTTTACCTCCTGTATCTTAGTACCAAGAAAAAGTGTATTATTTTGGTCTCCTTACAGAATTTAGCATGTTAATTATTAAATTAATATGCTATTTTTATTTTTAAGTGTTTCAAAAAGAAAAGGAACAAACTGTGACTTTTTTGTTCATGGCAATTTTTAGAGTATATTTCAAATTTTACTGTATTTTCCTCTGGAGGAAGGCAAGGATTTTCACTTTGGTAGTAACCTTGTTTCACACATGGAAACAGCATTAGTTAGACTTCTGCATGCCTCTTTTTTCCTTTAAATCAAATAATTACATTCATAAAATGGCTCTAAAATGAAGACTACTGTGTTCAAAACAAAGCAGCTGTTCCATTGCAAACAAAACAGTTTCATCTTTACTTCAAAACCCCTTGTTCTGCAAGCAGGCCTGGAAAGGAAAGTCCTGCTGAGTAGTGTGAGGCCCCTCTGAAGCTACCAGAGGTGTTTCTGTGCTCCAGCCCTTGCTTTTGAGAGATGCTCTCACCGGCACTCAGGTGGGGTGGCTTTGGGGACTGTTCTGAGCGCTTCATGGTGATGCTGTGTCTGAAACACAAACATGCTTGTTGTGTGTTGAAATGTATTTTTCTGGGAACTGAAACTGGGTTTCAGTATGAAAAACGAGACATCGAAAATAAATATTGATCTGAAAAGGTTGCGTTACCTTCCTGTAGCCAAGGGCTGTGACTGGCTGTAGCACGGCCAGGCCCCCCAAAATATGGATATGCGTCCCTGTACGCCGTCATTTTGGTCTCCTAGGACGAAGAACATGTCCAGTGAACGACTGTTTCCTTTCAGCCTCCTCACCTAATTGTGTGTGAGCAGAGTTTGGCCGTAAATGTCGATCACACGCAGGTAAGGGGTGAGTGTTGCGGCTCAAGGCCCGCAGGTGGCGCCGCGGCACCGCCGTACGCGGGATGGGCCCGTTCCCTGAGAGCCGGGCCGGGCTCAGCCGGGGCAGGGTCGGGTTCCCTTAGTGCCGGCGTCGGGCTTAGCCCGGGTAGGCTCAGGCTTGGGCCGGCGCCGCTCGCAGTGGCTGCGTGCTGCGGTGCCCGATAGCCGATTGGTGCCCTCTCCTTGAGTTTAAATGGAATCTGCTGTAAATCGAGCTAAGCTGCTGACTTGGATCTAATGGACACCTGAACACTGCACAAAACAAAGTCGCTACTGAAAAAAAGATAACAAGAAGTGGCTGTAAGTTTTCAGGATTTGGGGTTACTTATATAAGTAATTGATGATGAAACTTGAGGCTTCAGTAGGCAAAAGGGAAATGTTGGAATCTGAAATGATGTTTCTCAGAATGCCCACTACCCAGCTTAGTGAGCCACGGTGCAAGTTAGGCTAAAAATGAATTTGTTTGCATCTGGTTTGAGCTCCTGGGGAAGGAACAGCCCAGATTATGTCTGGAAGCCACTCTTAAAAAAATAGGCAAGACCTGTACAATTAATCAACAGCTAGCTGCTGGTTTTGCCACATCTTTCCATAATTTCCGAACTAGTGTGGCAACAGCTTTTAATAGTAAGAGACAAAACCAACTTTGTATGTATCAGTTGTGTAACCTCACTCATGTCAGTGGGTAGCACAAGACTATCTAGTAACATTGGCTTTTTAATTTTTTTTAACGGGGTAGAATTAAAAATGCATATACATATGTATTTAATACTGGCAAATGAGTAAATGCAGAGAGGTAACAGCATAGTAGTAGACCCAAAGTGACCATAAAACTTAATTTGGTGAAGCCTTGAGGACTTGGTTAATCAGTAACCAAACAGCTCAAAAACTCGGTCTTCCTTATCGTGGTGTTAAGATGCAACTGGAACCTCTGTCATCCCGGCTCCATTTATAGAGAGCAAATAAGAATTATATTAGCGCACATACATTTCACCACACGGTGCTAGTGGCTTGCGTTACTGTGTAACTACTCAATGAAGAACCTTTAAACCCTGTGCAGCGATTGCAGGAGAGGGTTAGCAAAGCGTGATGCCAGAGCGCTTATCGGTCGTGTATTTGATCAAAGTTAGTTTATCAAAGTATTCCTCCCAATGGCGATGACACATTGATCCGTGCATGACTGTCATCGTAAACGGTACTTTCGGTTGGCTGGCGGGCAGGATCTGCTCCGAGGTGATGTTTCCCTGGCAGAGACGTGTGGGAGGGTCAGTGCGCAGGCAACTCCGACCGGCCCAGGAGGAGGTTATGGGAAGGGATGCACGTTATCCCGCCCGTCCGCGGCATTCCTGCGCCCCGGAGGCTCCCCGAGTGCGGGGCAGGGCCTGTTGCCGGGTCGGGAGCCGTCGCCCCCCGGCAGAACGGGAGGAGGGGAAGAGGCAGGAACGTGGGATCTCTCCCGGCACTGTTGGGCGGAGGAGCCGCTGCCGGCGGGCCCGGCGGCCGCGAGGGGGCACCATGAGCCCGTCAGCCGCGCGGGCAGCGGGAGGGGCCGGGAACGGGGGAGCAAGGCCGGGAATGGGGCCGGGAGCGGGGCCAGCCGAGCCGCGTCCAGCAGCAACACCCGCCGAGGGAGGGAAGGGCCCCAGCAAACGGCTAGGACACGGGAAGGAGCGAGGTTTGGGCTTTCCGCCCCCCCCCCAGCTCCTCGTCTTTCCCCGGGGGATTTTCGATCTCCGTGGCCGGGCCCGTCCCGCCGTGGGTGACGGCTCGCGGGCAGCGCCCGTCCGGGCGGCCAGGAGGGCGCCCGACGGGGGCCGCCTGCAGCCCCCCCTCAGCAGCCGCGTGGGAGGAGGAGGAGGAGGAGGAGGGGAGGAAGCAAACGGGCGCGGGAGCCGCGTGGCGGAGGGAGTTGAGTCTGAAACCCCGCAGCGAGGGGTTCTGATGACCCCCCCTCTCCCCACCCCGCCGAAGTTTCTTTGCTTTGCAAATGTGTTTTCACAGCGCCGCGCTCTTGCTGACGTGGTCAGGTTTGCACGCTTGGATCTCGCGGGCCTGACATTCCTGCTCGGAAGCTAAAGACGATCAAACACTTCTGCTGGCTTCAGCAGCCATAAAACTTTACACGTTTGCCCGTCTGTGTTCTCTTTCCCATTTGTCCCGGGGCCGAACAAACGCGGGAGGGGACGGGGTGGGGGGTGCAGAGGAGCCGCCGCCGCCTTTCACAAAGTCATGTTTGCGCGGCCTTATCGGCGCGGGGGGGGCGGGGGTGTTTTGCACGGCGGCTCCCGGCCCGCCTTGGACGGCGGCCGGGCCCGTCCCGGGAGAGAGCCCCGTCACAGGAGGGAGCCCCGGCCGCTGCCTCCGCCCGCGGAGGGCACCGGGGGCGGCGGGGGGGAGGTGCGGCGGGTCACAGGACCTCGGCGGGGGGTGAGAAGTGAAGGGGGCAAGCGTGGGAGGGAGACGGGGGAGGGGTGCAAGGCGCGGGAGGAGAGAGATGCATAGAGGGGTTGGGTGGGGGTCGTGTATCAGCTCGGGCGGTGGCGGCGTTACCGCTGCCTCGAATCCGCGCCCGCCAGCCAACTTCTGGACTCCAAACAGAAAGGAAAACAAAAAATAAGCACCAAACACGAGCTCCCCGAAGAGAAGGGAGAAGCGGCGGGGCGGGCCGCCCTTGCCCAGCCCCGTCCCGCCAGCCGCATCGGGGCAGCGCGGACCCGACCTTTGTTTCAAACCAATTACGTGGCATAAGTTAGTTCTCGGCGGGGCTGGGGGAAGAAGTGTCCCCGGCGCTGCCGCGCCCCTCCCGCGGCACCGCGCACCCTCCGCTCCGCGGCAGCCGCGGCCGCCGAGCGCGGGCGGCTCCCGGACCGCTGGCGGGGGTGGCAGCAACGCGAGGGCGCCGGGTCTTTGGAGAGGGACGCGAAGAGGGGCGCTGCGCGGGGGCCAAGCCCGCAGGGCACGGTGAGCGCTGCCTCGGCTGTTTCCCCGCTGTTTCCGCCCCGTCCTACCCGGGCTGCCGCCACAGCAGGCACACCTGGCTCGGGGTACCCGGGGCTGACTGCGAGGCACTCCCTATCCACCAACCTGCTCGGCCACCGCTGCCGGCGCCCTCTGCCAAACTCAGGGCGGCCCGGCCGGCGGGCTGGGGCGGGGCGGGCCCAGCGGGCGGCGCGGGGCGGGCGGAGCGGGGCACCGCCCCCGCGGGCCGCGGGCAGCCGCGTTTATATGGGGGCGGCGCGGGGCGCCGCGGAGTTCCCGCAGTTCGCCCGCTGCTGTGCAGCCGCCGTCGCCGCCTCGGCCCGGCACCCGCCGTCCCGCCGGGAAGGAGTCGGGACCGTTTCGGATCTCAAGCAGACGGTCCCCTCCTATCTAGTCGTGGCTTTTCCAAACCCTCCGAGGACAGCGGGATCATTCGGTCCTTCCTGTATTTCCGACCATTACAGGATCTAGAAATGTCGACGACACTTTTATCTGCCTTCTACGACATTGACTTCTTGTGCAAGGTAGGGAAGAGCGCGCTTACCCGGGCGGGATCTGGGCTGGCAATGCCGCGGGGTGCGGGGCGACTCTCCGGGCTGCTGGGGCTGGGGCACCGCGGCGGGGCGGGAGGCCGGGCCGGGCTGGGCCGTGCGGGCGGGTCGCGGTCTGACAGCCGGCCGGGGGCCTGGCGCAAGGCTGCGAGCCCCGGAATGCCGCCTCGTGGCCTCCCGGTGGCCGCGTTCGGGGCGGGCTGATCTGCAGCCGCGGGGGTGCGGGGCCGCCCCGCAGCTCCTGCCCGCGTGTTGCGCTGCCGGGACAAACTTTTGAAAAAAGTTGCAGATGCAGCAGAGCCGGTGCAGGAGCTTCTCCCCGGCCCTGCCCTGCCCTGCAGGCGCTGGCAGCGGACGCGCTTTGCGGGCCGGTCGGGTGGCGCGACCCCCGCCCCGACTGCCGCGGCGCGCCTGGGGCGGCGTGGGGAGCCGCGGCGGTGGGCAGGCGGTCACCCGCAACACTCTCTCTCTCCCGCTGTCTCCCCCACCCCCTTCCCTCTCCCCGCCCCGGCAGACGGAGAAGTCCCTGACCAACCTAAGCAGCATGCTGGATAAGAAAGCCGTGGGGACCCCGGTGACCCCTCCCAGCTCCAGCTTCGCGCCGGGCTTCCTACGGCGGCACTCGACCAGCAACCTGACGGCGCTGGCCGGCGGCTCCAAGTTCCCCAGCCCCACCGGCTCCAGCTCTTCCTCCACCTCCTCCTCTTCTTCCTCCTCCTCCTCTTCGTTCGGCAGCCTGAAGGAGACGGGCTCCGGCGGAGGCGGCGGCGGCGGCAGCAGCAGCCCCACGGCCCTGCTCAACAAGGAGAACAAGTTCCGGGACCGCTCCTTCAGCGAGAACGGCGAGCGCAGCCAGCACCTCATGCAGCAGCTCCAGCAGCAGCAGCAGGCGGCCGGCAAAGGGGGCGGCTCCGGCGGCGGCGGGGCCCCCATCAACTCGACGCGCTACAAGACGGAGCTGTGCCGCCCCTTCGAGGAGAGCGGCGCCTGCAAGTACGGCGAGAAGTGCCAGTTCGCCCACGGCTTCCACGAGCTGCGCAGCCTCACCCGCCACCCCAAGTATAAGACCGAGCTCTGCCGCACCTTCCACACCATCGGCTTCTGCCCCTACGGCCCGCGCTGCCACTTCATCCACAACGCCGACGAGCGCCGCCCGGCGCCCGGCGGGGGCACGGCCGCCCCCCCGCCCGCCGCCGCGGCCGGGCCGCACCATCACCCGCACCACCCACCCCCGCACCCCGCCGGCAGCACCGGCGACCTCCGCGCCTTCGCCCCCCGCGACCACCCGCTGGGCGGCGGCGGCTTCGGGCACCCGCGCGGCGGCGGCGAGCGGCCCAAGCTGCACCACAGCCTGAGCTTCTCCGGCTTCTCCGCCCACCACCACCACCACCACCCCCCGCACCCCCACGGCGCCCCCCCGCCGCCGCCGCCACCCGGCGGCCGCCTGGACGCCGCCCTGCTGGAGAGCCCCGGCGGGTCGCGCACGCCGCCGCCGCCCGCCTCCGCCTCCTACTGCGAGGAGCTGCTCTCGCCGCCATGCGCCAACAACGCCTTCGCCTTCTCGGGGCAGGAGCTGGGCAGCCTCATCGCTCCCCTCGCCCTGCACACCCAGAACTTCGCCGCTGCCGCCGCCGCGGCCGCCGCTGCCGCCGCCTACTACCGCTGCCAGCAGCAGCCGCCGCCGCCCGGCGGGGGCTGCCCGCCGCCCCCCGCCTCGCCGCCCTTCAGCTTCCAGCCCCTCCGCCGCCTCTCCGAGTCGCCCGTCTTCGACGCGCCGCCCAGCCCGCCGGACTCGCTCTCCGATCGGGAGAGCTACCTGAGCGGCTCCCTCAGCTCCGGCTCCCTCAGCGGCTCCGAGTCACCCAGCCTGGACTCGGGCCGCCGCCTGCCCATCTTCAGCCGCCTCTCCATCTCCGACGATTGAGGGGGACGGGGGACCGGCCGGGGGGGCCCCGCGGCGGCCCTGCAAGTAAGTGACCGAAGAAAGCGAAACCTCTCCTTCTTCTCTATTTTTTGGTGGTTTTTTTTTTATATGTATCTGTCTATCTACACCGAGAGCTGAACAAAACGAGAAACAAAGCATTTTGCAAAAGGGCAAATGACACGAACTGAACAAACCTATTTTTATAGAGAGACCTTGGAAGAAGGGGATTTTTGTTTCGGGGTTTTTTTTGTTGTTCTTTGGAGACAAGTTATGATACGCACCAGCAGCAGCCATTCCATCTGTGTTCAAAAAAAAAACCAACAAACTAGCATTAGAAAAGACACCACCAGAAAGCAACAAACAATCTGGGGAGCGCCGGTTCTGCCTGCCCAGCTCCTCCAAACCTGCAGACACACAGAAAAAGAAGTTACAAACTAGTTTGTGTTTCAATCCAGTTCAAATAAAAACACAGAACATACTAAACCTATAAGCTTTTTTTTTTTAGGAAAAAAAAGAATCCAACATCCTGCCAAGAATATGCCTTGATAACAACCTTTTTTATATATCTATATATTATTATTATAACAAATGCTAAAACCTTCATTCCAAAGTTTAATATTGGTTCCATTGCCACCACTTAGTGGATGTTTGGCTTAGAACAATTTTTTGTTGTTGCTTTATTTGGAAGCACTCAACTGAGTTTAGTTTGTAATTGTTGGAGAATAACTGCTGATTTTTTTTAAATTTTTTTTTAGCTGTTTGAGTTGATTGCATGAATGAGTTCACTGCACACAACTCAATATGAAATTATTTAACTTATTTATTATCTTGTGAAAAGTATACATTGGTAATTTGTTCATACTGTATTTATCGGGTATGATGAAAAGCAATAGATATATATTCTTTTATTATGTTTAAATTATGATTTTCATTATTAATCGGCGAAATGTGGAGTGTGTTCTTTTCACAGTAATATATGCCTTTTTGTAACTTCACTTGGTTATTTTATTGTAAATGAGTAAAATTCTTAATTTAAGAGATTGTATGTAATATTTATTTCATTAATTTCTTTCCTTGTTTACGTAAATCTGAAAGATTGCATGGTTTCTTTATAGAAATCGGTCTCGATGCTGTGGAAGTAGTTTGAGGAATTTCTATGGGTTTTTTAGAATGTAAATGGTTGTAGCCCGTCCGAGTTGAAAACAAACTAGAGAAGAAAAAAAAAAGAGCAGAAAAAAAGACTGCCTGAGCAATCAGACTTCAAAGTGGCAAATCTAATTCAGACTTGTTTAAAATAACCAAAAAGTATTTTTGTTGCCTAACTCCACCAATCACACTGTGATATAGTCTCAAAGTATGTAGCAATAATTGGGGGTCCCAGTATTATGTCTCACAGTGCCTTTTTGAGGGTCCATGCTTGCCTTAAATATTTCTCAACCAAATAAGTATTTTTCTTAATGCTTGAGGTAATTTGAATGTAGGGATGGGTTTTAACTACAGCAAAATTTCGCCACTCTATTTTATAAGAATGGAGGCCATCTTTGGATCTGAAACTTTATACAGTACATGAACATATCTTGTTTAATTGAATTCCAAAACTTGTAATTTTTTTTTTTTCCTAATGTAGAAAGTTGGGAGTTTTCCAAAACTTTCCTGGACGGTGGATGAATGAGCAGTAGCTTAGTTTTGTTTGTACATAGGTACAGATTGAGCACTATGTACTCTTTTGGACTACTTTAACAGAAGTATGTTTTGAATGTAACTAAAGGATAAGTCAACTTGAGTTGTAATATATTTTTCGGGAGTCAGTTCACTACAAATTGTGTGAGACTGTAAACTTTGTACTGTAAATGTTTTGTAGTTCTCCCAATAAAATTTTTTGGAAAAAAAAAAAAAAGCCAAGTAACCCTTCCAACTGCTAAAGCCCTGGCTGCCAGGCAAGGAGTATTTCTTGCTAAACACCACCACCCCCACCAATCACAGATATGTCTAGCTACAGATTAACCAGTTTGCACTGCTGCTCCAGTACACTCCTGCAGCCGTCACTGGTCGCACTGGTCGGCGGCCAAAGTTAATAAACGCTTCCAGAAGTTTCGGGAATGTCAGTGGTGTACTGTATCCTGCCTTTTTTTTTTTTTATTTTATTTTTAAGAGGATGAAGAATCAAAGGTCTACTGCTTGTAGTGTAACAGCTGGAGTGGAAAAATCTAGTAATGGCATTTATCAATCACATTGCTTAAGGGGCAAAATGAGAGTGCCATTAGCCTTCCTGGCTTGTTTGGGGCAAGGAGGAAATGGCAGTTTGGGTAATAAAAAGGCATAATTAAAGTTTACCCTTTGTCCCAAAAGCTTTGTTTCTTTTCACTCACAGGAATGCGGACTTCTGCCTCAATGCTCCCATCACTCAGCTGAGGGCATATCTGTTAATAGGGCTAGCATTAAATGTGCTAATCAGTTTTCAGGGCTTGGGTTTTAAACAAATTACCTTTTTGAGGGTATATTTATATAACGAAATACTTGGCAGCCTGGAGACTATGAGTGTATTAATACTGAAGGAATTTTAGCTAATATCTCCCCAGTTTTGGCACCTTGTTCCAGTCAGTCCCTTAAACTTCTAAGTCACGATTTCTACCAGCTTATTTTTGTTCTTTTGTCGTACTAATAATAAATGTTGTTAACATTATGGCATCTCTGCACTGCCTGGACTGCCACAGCGCTTTCTATAAATACAAGGTAGAATGTAATACTGGTGCCATATGTTTGTGTAACAAACCTTGGACTGACACTTAGTTTAAAATTAAAACAAACGTAAGCAATGTATGACAACACAGCTTAGCTACAGTAGTCACTTTTTTTTAATGGATCAGTCTGACGTTTTGGCTCAGAATTGCTCCCTTTGATTCCCAGACTTAATTTCTGATGAAATTTATTTTTGTCACTGGCTGTACAGTGGCCCTGAGCTCCAATGGGTCCTTCCCCAGGCATCCCTGGTACAGATGCCCTGACTGCAAGGAACAGGCCTTTGCCAGTGTTTTTGAGGAACAGAGAATAGCTGTTGGTTTGACTGGTGTCTTAAGCTGATGTCTTAACTCACTTTTGGGTTTTTGAAGCTAATTGTCACACTAAACTGCATGAATTAGGTGTGCATGTCTCATTAATTTCAGATTTTGTTTCTTCCCTCCCTTTTGTTGGTTCCCTCCCTTGCCCACCTCTACCCCTGAGCCTGCCTTTTTCTTGCCACAGTAGATAAGGGCCTTATTTATTTTTATATTTCGCTTATCTAGGACAGCTGTACTCCATCAGTGCAGTACTTTCATCTTCCCAGTGGTTTTCTGTTCGTAAAACAGGATGTTGGTGAGGGTGCTGAGGTTGGCTTTGGTGTCTCCTGGCTGGAAGAAGAGTTCTTGAAGCTTTACGGCAGCTGCCTCACGTGAAACACAACTGTGCTGGTGTCAGCACCAGTGTTCTGTGTGTTAGAAAGGCTGCCAGGACAGGGTGGGTGATATCCCACCAGTGTCTCCCAGCAGGCTAGTGGCATGCCACTGTGTGGGGAGAGCTGGGCCTGAGCTGCCCTCTGCCTGGCTCCAAGTGTGTGATATTCTGAGGCCACCTGTCCTGCACCCTGTTCTGTTTGTACCTCCGAAGTGTGCTGCAACCCAGTCTGTTGCGGTGTTGTGTGCCGCTGTTCAGAAAACCAGGAGTCCTTGAACTGGGAAGATAAAAGTGTCTGTTTCTTGTGCTGCACAATCAAGTGTTAACCTTTAAACTAGTGACTTAGGTTGTTGACTTAAGCAAATGTTCTCTTGCTTTCATTTCAAAATTCAACAGTGTATGCAAAGCTGGTCAGGCCATTCAGGACTTTTCTCATACTTTGCGATAAATCGATAAACTCTGCATAAAAATGAAACTGGTTTTCTTCAAGAGCTTTGGGTTGAGAAGGAGCTCTAAGTCTCTGTTGTTGCCCATTAGAGATGTGATGTACCTGTTAACAGTTGGGTCACTTAAAATGACTCTGAGGATCTGGAAAATGGGGATTTTACTAATTATTGGTTAGGACTGAGGCCTGCTTGCTTCAGTTTATAGTCTGAAAGAAATTGCATCAATTACTTAACTTTGTAGAAATAGGTGTAATGGTATAGGTCTTGGAATAAGAATTAATTTAACATAGTTTGGTATGATCGTTAGGGGATTTTCAAATGTATTGAATTAGTAGTTTTGCTTTTTACTACCTAATCCACTCAGTTTCCTGGGGGCTTTTTGTTTGTGTGGCTTTTCTCAGTTTGCCTTTGTCAGGTGTAGCAGTGTGCTGTAACTCTCAACACACGGCTGGATGGATTGCACAGCACCGAACTGTGCAACAGCTCACTCCCAGCAGTGAGCCACCGAGCAGGGGAGTGATGCCCTTTGCTGAGTGCATCCTGGTTGAAGTGTGAGCTGATTTTGCTGTACCCCCACATTTACCTCCAGTTCAAGTGTAGAAGCTGGAGATGCAGCACGGTCTGTGTCATTCATGGATGAGGGCACACAGCACCCCCCCCTCCTGAGGAGCTGGGAGGTTGCTGACTGATAAATGCAGAATGCAGCAAACCAGTGCCTCAATGGTTAAGTACACAGTCAGGGGATGAGCTCTTTTCTAGAGTATCATTTAAATGTCCAATGCAACTCTACATTATTTCTAAAAGGAAATTATTGCTCTCCTTCCATTTACTGCTCCCACCCCATCCTTAGGTGTGCAGCTTTGACTTCTTTCAAAGAGGCTGCATTTGACAACCTCATTTTCAAAGAAGGCCTGAGGTTTTACTTGTGTTTATGATCAAAATATGCTTTCATTTTTTTCATTTTGCTAGTATACCATTAAAGCTAAGGGACTTGTACTATATGTTTTTAATTGTGTGGCCTGTCTCTTCTTGCTGACCTTGAGTGTGAATCTTACTTGAAGGAGCTTCAAGTGATGGTGGTCCATCATTAATAAGGTAGGACATTTCAGGTTTTGCCTGTCGAGCCTCCAGACCTTTGCAGGACATTAACCCTGGAAATTGAAACTTCATTTTCTGACCCTTCAGCTTAAACTCAGTTTTTCAGAGTTTTAAACTGAAGATACTCAGCTTCCCACTATTGCATCTGAAGTATAGTTATGTTGTCCCTTCTGCCAGCTTTGCAGCTGGTTGGTACCTGTCCAGAGAGAGGCAGGAATATCCTGAATGACCACAGCCAGACCTGTGAGTGCTCATCTGCTAAAGGAATAAGTGGAGGGTTGGGATGAAAATTACATGCTCAAGGTGATGTGGCATGTTGCCTCCACCAGAAGAGAGCAGTTTCTCCACTCTGCTCCTCCCTGGCCCTTTCTGACACACTCCCTGAGCCAGCTCAGGGAGAGCATCCTGGCACCCTGCTTGCACTACATGGCCCAGGGTGGGCCCTCTGTCCACTGCCACCAAAAGGTCCACTCACCCCCAGCCAGCTCTGGTGCTCACCACCTCTGCCTGGAGGTTGATGGATTTTATTAACTAGGCAGAAAAAAAAGGGTGTTTTCTGCTGGAGTAGAGTTGAAGTGGGTCAGTCAGGAGTTTGATGATTTTCAGAGCTGGTGTAAGGGAGGAGGAGGAGGTAGAGCCCCACATACTGGAAAAGAGGCAGGAGTGGTGGGATGGAGGACAAAGCATTTCCCCACCAAGCTGCTAGATTGGTTTATCCCTCCTGTCTGGGTTTTACTCTGTTTGAGGAAACATTGTTTCCTCCACAGTTCTTTGGGATATTCTTGGCATATTTTAAAACTGCTTTTCTATATTGGTGATTATAAATGACTCAAACGAACCTTGAATATTTCTTGCGCCATTTGAACAGATACCAACATTTAAGGGAAGGCGCAAACCAAGACAGAGTTTATTTAATGTGACTGTATCCATGACTAGTTAGTTTGTCTGGTTTACTGGAAATCAAGTAATGGTTGTGTGGCAAAGCTCAGCATCTTCTGAAAAGTTCTGAATGTTAAGGAAAATGCTTGTTATCAGCTGGCATAGATTTAGCAGGTTATGTAATTTTTTGCAGCATATGTACTAAAGAATATTGGGGTTTAGGTCTAATTCCTTTATTAAAATTAATTATTTAATACTGGATACGAGTAATTTCATCTCTCCTTTCGAAGGGCTTTAATGGAAATGTTAATGGAGGCATTTTGGGGTGAATCCCTGCAAAATTTGCATTCCTGAGGAAAGCAGGCAAAATTACTCTTGACAACTCTCATCTCTGTTGCTGAAGAGGGATAGATGACATCTGCTGAATAATTTCTATTCTGTACATCATCTGAAAAGGAAATACAGAGTAATTTAAGCTCCCTTTTTCCTACCATGGTTAATAGCATAAACAGGGAGCTGGATATGCTGAAATCTAAATACGAGTGTCCTATATCAATGGATTATTACCTTATCTTTTCTGAATGACGTTCACTTGAATACCTGGAATCATAATAGCTACTCAAGATAAGAAATAGAAGGAAATTCAATAACAGTAAGAGGCCAGTAACTTATGAGTTCTTGATTAGCCTTCAACTGCACCTAAATGTTGGTAAAGGATTCCCTGTACTGTATGCAAAGAGAACTTTGCATTGTGAAAACCATTCCCTTATTGCAGAGGAGCACAAACAACTGGCTTTTGTCATTATTAAGGCTTTCTTTTATCCATGTATATATGTGAACCTTCTGAGTTTTCCATGGATGAACATTTTTTCACCTTAAATTTTCGTTGCTTTAAAATTCCGGCTTTGCTGGATGGGGATAGCAGGTGGCTCTGGCCCCTGCAGTGATCTCAGAGTTCTGGCTGACTGGGGTGTGCATGTACAGCTCTGAATCTCCAAAATGCTGTCAAATCTGAAATTGGACTTCTTAGTGGCGGCCGTACTCCAGCTGATGACATTTGGCAGCAGTTTCCCATGGATGAGTGAGTGTGGGGAAGCGAGAAGAGGACTCCGGCCCTTCTAGCTGCCTGCCCTGGGAAGGACCGTGATCTGGTCTGATGCCTCCCTGCTGCCCAGCAGTGTGGTGGGAAGGGTGGATTTCCATCAAAGGGAATGCCCAGATATCTCATTGGGCAGCAGAACCCTGGGTCAGTTTGTGCCTGTCACACACCTGCACCTGGATGAGGGCAAATTGTTCCTTGTACTGGATGCCATTTGGCTCTGTTGCGGAAGTGGCACAGCAGGATGAACAGGGAAGGTTCTATACTGAGTGCTGCTGCTGTTTAAAGAGGGCTTAACAGCACACTGTAAATCTTGAGAGATGAATTCAGAGTTAACAAATACTTTTTCTAAAGGTCAGATTAGATGAGGAATGCAGCAATTTGCCAATCCAAATGAACGCTAACTCTAAAAAGACAGGAATATGTTTTCTACTAGATTAGTGCTCTGATCTGGACTCTTCCCATCGCCTTATGGCTGTAGGACAAAAGCAGGATCGAGGGCAGGAGTATGTGAGTTACGTGAGGCTTGGAACTCTGCTTTCAACATCAGGGCAACTTTATACTGACTTGAAATGCCTGTGAAACCGCAGCCTAAATTATGCTCTGTGGGTTTGTTCTTCATGCGCATCTGAAATCCCAGGATTTATCAGACTATGTCCAGGGGACAGGAGGAGGCAAAGCCCAATGCAGTGAACTGTGTTAAGCTTTCTAGAGCTGAATGTGAACATTTTTCTTCAGTTTGGCTCTTTAGCATTTGGGGAAGTGTGGATAGGGAGACTGCAGAGATGATGTCAAGGAAGGGGAAAGCTCAGAAGCTTGGAAAAGCTGTCTTCCCTGGAGGTGGGAGACAGCTTTGGGCTAGTGTCAATGTGAACACCAAGTCATGACCTCTCCTGTCTACTCAAAATATTTTCTATGGTAACCTGCATCCTAAAATAAAATTCCAGATGGAATTTAGAATTCATAGCACAAAAGTTAGTAGTAAACTGTTCACTGCAAGAGCGTTGCTAAGCAAGTAATAAGCATCTCTTTTTAGGGGGTCTGTCTCCATCTGCAAATACAAGGCAAGCCAAAATATAAGGCTGTCATTTAATGGCTGTCACATTTGCAATAGATCCTTTATGATGACTGTGAACAAAGCACAGGGGCCAGTGAATATTTCCAATAATACAACACTTTGACTTTCACAAATGAACAATCATAGGAAGTAGGAGGGATGATTCACCTGAAATCTCCAGCTTTACAGAAGAAGGTGACAGCAGCTCATTAAAAAGTTTCTCTCTGATTTCCCATCCACTAGTAGGACAACTGTGGATTGGGTTCTTATGACTGAAACAAATGTGTCCCAAATATTCAGCACCTGGGGAGTTAGTAGGCCTTGGTGGAAAAAGCCTTATTCTTAAAGTATCTACAGAGATACAACCTGACTGGTGAGTACAATCTATTGTTGCAAGACTAATGAGAGGTGAGAGGTTTGGAAAGGGATTCTTTTCAACTACTGGTTAATACCAGCACTCAGAGTTTTCTTGAAATTACAGGAAATGTACTTTCTGTAATTCCAGAACTAGTAGTAGAAAAGGAAAAAGAGAGAGGGCGAAAATCAGCCATTTAGGATTACAATAACATAGAAGAAGGCAGAACTTAATATGTCATGGTTGTGCCAGCATTACATAAGCAAAGGACAGCATCTTGTAAGTTAGAAACCACAGCATGTTGCCTTGGCTGCGCAGAGAAAAGTAAAAGAAATTGTAAATACTGTTGTATGCAACTTTCCCTTCCTCTCATACTGCATCCAACATAAAAGAAAAAAGTTCATTAAAGCATTCAATATCGCACAACTTCTTAGTGTGGTTAGCTCTTATGATGCAAATGGTCCATCATTTTATGAATTGGACGTTTCCCAGGGACTAAAACGTTTCAACAGAACCCAATCTCATTGAGTTAATTTGTTCTCAGTTCTCTTAATGAGCCTGATTAAGTCCAGGTGGAAATGCTTGTGCTTCAAAATGACTTGCAGAGACCCAGCTGTCCTGGTGAGGTTTAGGTGAAAGGAAGGTCAGGTTTGTCCTGAAATGTGCTCTGTAATTGTGTCTGCGAGCTTCATGCACTGTCATGCTGTGACTTTCAATAAAATATGTAAGTACGTGATTTCTTAGTACTTCTTTTCTAAGGAATTTGTGGATTCTGAGGAATTGAAGTTTTGATTTTTGGAACAATTCATTGTACTAATTGGGATGAGTGGGGAATTCAGGGGAATGATGGTGCCCATGCTGATGGAGCTCTCTTATCCCATGATCAGTGTTTCATGACAGAGTTTCGGCTGTATGTCTGGCTTCTTGAATTTGTATTTGAATTCTGGTGTGGAAGATAGGGAATGACCAGAGTTATGCTGTGGTGGTGGATTTGAGTTTACAATAAAATTTTCTCCTTCAGCCTGAAGCCCTCTTGTAAAGAGCTCTCTGTGTTCACTCTGTATGAGAGGTATGCAGCTGGTATTTGGAGAGGGCTAAGAAAAGTAAGAGAAATCCTAATTTAGTTGGTAAGTATCATGATACCTGATAAATGTAATTGCTTCAGTGAAATGAGAAAAAGCTGCTTTCAAAGACTGAGCTCTTTTCAAGGGAGAGCTTGGAGTTTTGTTGAAGTCCCAAGCACATTGCCTGCACTTCCCTGGGAGCACTGACAGGGACTTGGACCCAGCTCTGAGAGAGCCGAAACCTTTAAAGTTTAGCCTTTGGTGTCTTTGTTGTCTGCTCTCTCACACATACACCCTCCCACAACACCCACCAAAGCTTCTTGACTTCTAAAATAAAATTAAATTTCTACTGTGCTGTATACCTGGATGGGAGGGGCCTGAGTGGGCTGTGGTGGTTCAGGATCTGGAAGATTCTGGAAACCCTGGAGTAATTTGATCCTTGTGAGTTTTTGTTGTGGGTTTTCATATTTTATTTTTTTTTTCTAACCAAATTGAAACAAATAGGAAAGGCTGGGTAAGGAGTAAATTTTTGTCGAAGGAGAAGTGCTGATCCTGTGTGGCTCACCTCTCCCTGCCTGTGACTGTGAATGCAGTCTGTGCTGTTCGTCCTCGTTCATGATACTTGCTCTCTGTCTATATTGGGGCACACTAGATCCTGCTCAGTTGGTAAAGTTACCTATTTCTCCATGTTTTTTGGAGCTTCTATTCTCTCTAGTGTTGTTTGGCTATTTGGAGAATCTCCCTTTCTGAATAAGAGGTGGAGGGGAAGAGTAATGCCTAATTAAAAGTCATAAATTCCCCTGAGCAGGCAAACTCCTTTGCTTAGTTTGTCTTTCTCGCCCACCTCAGTTTTTAGTAGCATTTCAGTGACACTACCTATGTTTAGAGATTGTCAATTGTGGAAAAACATCAGCCCTACCTAGCTGTCCATCCCATTTCTGCCTGTGCTGGTGATTACTTGGGAAGTAACTTCTTCTGGTGGGCTTGGGAAGAAATACCCTATTCTGCAGGGCTTGTCAAGCTAGTAGCTCCAAAGCAGAAAGCAATATGGAGAAATGTGCATCGTTCCCTCTGTCACCTGCAGTATGTCCTCCAATAGGTAGTACAGCCTCCAGCTGCTGCTCCTCGTGGCTTGTCACCAGTCCAGCATGATTTTCCTTCAACCAAATGCACAGCCTGCCAGTCCCACGCTCTAAAGGTGTCCTGTGCTGGCTGGTTTCCTTCATTCACATGTGCCTGTATGCTCTGTTCCTCTGTACTATTGCTGTCTTGCCAACCCTGATTCGGGCATGGTTATGGGAGTAGTTCAATTGTATCTTTAACTGAATGTTCGGCAACTTCACTGGTCACTTCCAATCCATCATTGAATACACTGAACTGTGACCTTCATATTTCCAAAAAAGTGATCTCCAAAGAACCTTGTAAATCCCTCTGCCATCCAGCAAAACTGCTTCAACAATTTTTAGCTGTCTCATGGCTATAGTATAGCCATAGAGTGGATGCCCTATATCTCCATTTTGTATGTTCTGCTTCAGTTAAAAATGATCTGATGTCTGAAGGACTAATGTAGGAGCGTAATTTTTTTCCACTTTATTTGACAAAAGATATGCATAAGTGCAGTGACACTTATTTGCTGTCTGTCTTTGCATATACTGACTGAACTTTCCCACGCCAGAGTTAGATCTGGTTGCTGAAAAACAGAGTGCAGTTGCTGCAGTTTGTAGGGTTATTGGTCTGGCCTCCCATTTAAAATTTATCAACTTCCTTAGCATGTTGTTCTTAGCGTTAACCTTACGTTTTTCTTTATACATATTCCCTGATGAAAAACATGCAGTGTTAGTCACAGGAACAGCAGATTTTGGTAGTGGGGAAGCTACACCCTGTACTAAGCTGTGCAGAGCTGTTTATTGATCTTGTGATTGTAGAAATGAGAGTTGCCTGTGTGTTAGCTGGGCTGGTGTGTGGTACGTGTGGCTGCATGCATTTACACATGCATATGTGTTTTATTTATTTATGGTTTATATATCTAAATAAATATAGGTGTATATTTAGTGTGTAATTAAATATATGTGTTTAATCATAGCAGCATGAGAATCCTGTTATCCTTTTGGCTTCAGTGTTGGCAAACACCTTGGTTGATCGTGATATGATAGATGCTCATAGAGGTAAGACTTCTTGTGTGAGGATAGATCGATTGTTTGCTGATGGTGCTGTTCAATAGTACTTACACAAGTCAGTTAACTGTGGCAGACTGTTTCATGACCTGAGACATCAGCTCTGCTTCCTGAAAAGTTTGATGTAAGATGATTGCACTTTTTTTGTTTTTCTGATAGACCATTTTAATTTTGTTGCCTGATAATCTCTTATCACACTGTGTATGTGGCCAGTGAGTAATATGTGACATGTATGAAAGGTCTATGAACGTGACAGTTGTGACTGCACCCTCCTCAGTTGTCATTAAGAGATGTCCAACACTTGATTCTATTCTGCTGGTCAAACTTCCAGGAGATGCTGAGGCACTGCTTAAGGTGAACTTGTATCATTGGTGAAGAAGTAGGAAAGAGGTTCTGCAGTTCCAAAATAAACTTTCCACAACTGAAAAATGTAATTGCCTTGTATATCTTGGATTTTCATGCAGAAGAAAAGTTATATGAATCATTTGGGCATCACCAGGCATGTGATTCTTCTCTGTAGCTTTATATCCATTTGTCCTAATGTCATTCAGAGTGGCAGCTTTGTCATTCTTGAGGTAATTTATTCCTAGTCTACTTCAATTTATGTATGCATGCCCCAAAATGATGAATTTCCTGATCTATTAATAACATGGGATATTGGGCTTTGCATTGTGCTGCTCTTAAGGAATCAGTTTTCTGTCTTGCTGTTCTGACTCAGGTTGTCACAGTCTGAGGGGTTCAGTCCTGACTTTTTTATTTCTTCCATCAGTGTGGGAACCTGAAAACTACTCATTATAAATTTCCTTGAGAAGAAGGCTGCTTCATGTATCACTTTGTATCGGGACAGAGTTTTAACAGCAGGGTTTTGAGATTTGGGGTTTTTTTCCTCCTATTAGTCGTCAGGTAGGCTATATCCCTATTTTTCACTGACCTCTATTGAAAGAAATTGACTGGCTGTAGGCTTAGATTTAGGTGTGTTTATATTTGGACAAGCTGTGGTGGTTGGCGTGGTTAATATTCAGTCACTTCTGTGTCATTATTGAGATGAGGTGACATTGTAGTGCCTCTTATATGGCCGTTTCTAGATGGATGTGAGGGATCCAGTATCCGCCGGCTGGGTTACAATATTCGCCTATAGGTCTGAAGTGCTATACTGAACACAAAGTTAATTCAAGAAGACATGCTGTTTCCCCTCTTTCCCTCCCCTGCCATCCACCCAAATTGACTCATCCTTGGCTCCTGAGGATGGTTAGTGTCTCTTGTATACACAACACTTGGTGGTTGTAATTGGTGTGTGGTTTGTCAATGATTATTTACTTGGTTATGAAGTGACTTACAGATGTTATTATTGATGCCTGTTCTAATAAGGGGTTATTCAGTTGGCATATGTTTTGGGAGAGTAGTCCTTAATTTGGATTTACAGATGTCAGAAACTAACAAGAAACCATCATGCTTGTCTCTTCCTTGCACTTCTTGGGAATTTGCTCTGAGGGAGCCCAATTTTCTGACTCAATTACATCTGCAACCTGTATGTCTTGATTTGGGCTGTATGATTTGTGGTGGGTGCAGGACTTTTTTCTGGTGACCTGAAAGAATAATATTTTTTTTTCCTCTTTTTTGTTCTTTAATTGCTAAAATGTTTAATTTGCTGGAAACTAATGACTGAGGGCTGGAACAGGCTGCTCAGAGAGGTTGTGGGGTTTCATTCCACGTATTCAGAAACTGTCTGGACACAATCCTCAGTAAAATCCTCTGGAGGACCCTGCTTGAGCAGGGCCTAGATGACCTCCAGTGTTCCTTTCCAACTTTACTAATTTTGTGAAACTCATACTGCTTCTGGGAGCAATTAGCATATGCAGGGTGCTTTGGGCTCTCGTAGGTATAAATTGGGCCTTTGCACAAACGAGGTACATCTCTGCGTGAGAGTTGCACCAGAAGTTGCCTTTGCTCTGTAGCTATGAGGGACGTTGCCCGAGGTGCTGATGCGACTCTATTAGAAGTGGGCATAATTTTAAAAAGCAGTGGATTGGATGTAGTTTTACGTGAGAGTGGGTAAACAATAGCTCATATTTTCGTTTGCTGCCTCAATATTTCTAATGCCAGTTCTAATGAGAATATGCACTTTCTTAGAATTTATCCTCTGTCTAATGGAGAGCATAGTGTTTAAACTCAGGTACCCTGACCCTAGGCTTCTAAATATTTATTTTTTTTTTTGTCATCTTGCACAGACTTGCCCTTCCTTGTTATTATTTCCCTTCAGTGTATATGGCCCAATGCATACCTGTTTTGCAAAGCATTTTGAAAGCTGTGGGCAAAAGGAACACTTCTGCCATGTCCTTCTGTACTTGACATGTTCATTTTACAGCCCTTAAAAGCATGTACCTCCAGCAGCATCTTGCCCACCTGAATGTTGTGAACTGCATTTCCAGGTAGGAGTAGCCACTGCTGCTACTGGGAACTGTGCCACAGCTCTGATTAGCGAAAGAAAAGGTATGTAGAGTAGTTTTTGGAGAGAAAGCCTTATCTAGAGTTGTGATGACTGCACTCCAGTGGCAAGGATGTAGAGAATTCCCTCTAGACAGATTTTTTTTTTTCTTTAATTGTTTTTCACTCAGCATTATTAACTTGGTCTACGTATGTACCCACTAATGCAGAAAGTAAGCTCGGTCTACAAAGCCTCGGTGAGAGTCTTTAAAACTTCTGGGGTCTCTAGGGCAGCGATCAAGCTGTTTTGCACATTTGGGATGCAAAACCATTCTGTTTGTGTCTGAAATGAAAATGAGTTGTTGCGGTCTTGGCCTTTATTGCCACTGTGTTCAGTGTCTGTAGATCTCGACTTCCAATGACCTTGTGTCCCAGAGACTAAGCCTTCGTAATGTTGACAATCTATTAATCTTAATATTTATCCTCAAAATACATAAAAAGGAATAATGACCTTGGCATAAGAAATGAAAATAAATAGGTAAGGGAAGCTGTTATTTATTTTTTCAACATTTGCATTCTGTGTATGACTTCACAAAGTATTTTTCTAACATGAATTCATCTTTTCTACACTCTGATACCCCACCGATTTGTTCTTAAAATACTCCTTTCTGCACAGCAAGCTCAGTGTTTTGCATACCACCCAGAACAATTGTATTCAAACCGAGATGCATTCAGTGATTGGGCCTTTTTAAAGTTTCAAATAATATTTTGTCTTCCTTGACTTTTTTTTAATTGATGCTTATATTTTATATATGGGATTTTGGAGGATTAAGAAGGGGAGTGGCTGTTCTCCTCCTATTTGCTAAACCCAAAGGGACTGTTTAGCCTAATCTTATTTCAACTCAGTGTTTGTCTGACAGAGCTTACTTAGAGGGTCACAGGGGTGCAGATTGCATCTACGCAAATAATAGATGTATTTGCTTGTGCTAAGAGATTGATTAGCGCGTATCCATCAGTGGCCGGCAGTCCGTGTTCTCTGTCTTGCTGGGCAGTTTTCTTCTGTGGTTTTTTTTCTGCAGCAAAGCTCTTCTCTTCCTTTGAATCCTCCAGCAGTCCAGCTGTGGTTTCAAAGGAGTGGAAATTCAGTTTTGAAGTATGTAATACTGGAGTAGGTTGCAGTGCCTGCACCTTTTCAAAGTAGAGCTAAGGTGCAGTAGGCCATGAAATGGCAGTTGGACCAAGCTAAACCTGGAGTGGGAACCTGGCATTTTGGAGATCCCCTGCTTAGCAGTCGTGTGTCCCTGGCTAGAGATGCAGGAGCTCCTGGTTTGCTTGGGGAAGATCTACTAGGACAAATGCCACAATTTTCTATGTCATTTTGGCAACAGCTACCCAATGCAGTGGTACCCAATGCATGTTCACCATCACATGGAAAACAAAACAAAACAAAAAGGCAAAACTAAATGAACTGAAGCAAAGTGTGTGTGTGTGTGTGTGAAGGCTGCTTAAACTGATGCTGAAAAAATATGTCAAACTACATGCAGCTCCTCATATACCAATTTTGCTGTCTTTTAACTGGAGGTATGTAATTAGACAGAGCTTCTCAATTTGTCGCTAGAGAGGAATTTCCAGCTTAGGAGAAATATCTGTTTAGTAAATGTGTAAATATGAAGGGTCCACATTCTTGGGGATATTTTGCTGTCAGAGTACACCGATGTAGATTTTTTTTTTTTTTTTTAATTTCAATGTCAGTGGAGAGCTCTTTTGGCCCTTTGGAGCTTTATTCTGTATTAGACTTCGAGATGGATAGAATGCTAAAGCCTACTTCATATTTTCTGCCATTTTTTGCTCTCTTGACAAGTTTAGTTGTTTACTAAACTTGGAAGAGAAGCAATAATTTGACTTGCCTCCTATGAAGTCAGTCTACAGTCAATATTGCTCTTCAGTCAACAACAGGAACCACAAAAATAATGTTTTCAAAGGAGTAAATTGTACTGACAAAGCATCCTCAAGTGACTGGGGTCTAAAGACCTGAAAAGGGTTTTCTGCTGCAACAGCCCCGTGTCTCTTGTAAGGCAATTCTTACAAGCAGCTTCACAAGTTATTGTGGAAACTCATGTTCTGTAGGATTTCTTAAGACACTTATCTCACCAAATATATGACACACCACTGAGGAACTGCTGACAGCACATGGGAAAATCATCTTAGTAGTTGCTTATCGAGCCATCTTGGATCTCCACAGAGGAAGCTGGGAGATCCAAGGAGGTGAAGACGCTGAACCTATTTTTAGTGAAGGAGTTTTGGAGACATTGAACAAGAGATAGGGACTGAGTTGAAAGTGCTTCTGGGTTGCAAAGAGGGAAGGAAAAGCCCATTCTTGGTTGCTAGATAAAAGACCCTCAAACATTGAACAGGGGAAGATGCTGGTCTTGGTTTCCACTGTTTTAGTGGATATGTTGCTGATGAGTGCACTAAAAATGTGACTGCTGGTGTGTGTGTTGGGTAGCTTGAGGTTAATGCACATTGGTAACACTGGAGCTCAAGTTGTCATCTTGTCCCCATCTGTCCTTGTGAGCCTTTAGCTACAAAAAGGCTGAATCAAAGGCATCACTGAGTCAGCAGAGATGACACAAGCTGTTGGCTGTGTCTGGTGCCCTGTCATACAACATGGAGCACAGCACTCACTACTGACCACTTTAGTGTACCTCAGCTTCCTCTGCCTTTCCAGGCAGCTGCGTCTTCCCTGCTGCAGGTCATGAGCTACCACAGACCTGCCTCAAATACTAGGCCCCCCATTCGGGCCCGATGCCACTGTGAGACTAGATGTGTCACAGATGTTTCCACTGTCAGTGCACTGTGCAGTGTGGCTGCTGTGCTTCTTCTAGGCAGCTTCTTGAGCTTGGCTCCTGGAATGGCAAGAAGCCTCCGAAAGCAGCTGACGAAGAAACTTTCTCAGCAGAGCTCAGAAAAACGGTTTGCAGCTTGGTTGTCGTTAGCACTGAATGTCTCTCACTGTGGGAAAAATGAGAAGAAACTATTATTTTGAAATCTCTCATGGAGTGATGATTGATAAGAGCTGTTCAGCACAAGGAAACTAATTCAGGAGTCAACAGGTGCCTATTCTGCATTCAGCAACCAGTCATGGAAAAAAATTAGCGAGAGCACAACAGGTTATTCCAATTGGACATGCAGTGCCTGGGAACAACAACCGACAAGTCCCAATTTGTGTCCAGCTGCTTAAAAACTACCACCCAACTTGGTATTATCCTTCTGCCCTCGGGAGGCTTGTCTTGTGAAAAGAGTTATTGATGGCTGATTTCAACATTCCTCAGGGCTGTGCTCATGGTGAAGTATCTGCCTCAAGTCCTGATTTCAAAGTAAATGAACTCTGGGTTACAAATAAGAAATAGAATTCTTTAATATACTCCCTTTGTCTATAATCTCAGTTCTTATATATATCACTCCTTTTGAAGCTTTCTGCTTGGAAAGACTGTAAATTTGAGCAGAGATGATGCTACAGTATTTTCAAGTCCAGAAACATAATGGAGTGTAATAGATGTTTCTGTGCCCTAAGTAGTTACCATTTAAATCTGATTAATAATTTACATTTCATATGACTTTCCTTGCACCCCAAGAGCTTTGCAGAAGGAATTCCTATCCTTCTGAGTGTTCATTTTATATATATTAAGTGGGGCAAAGGCTTTTGAATTGCTGTGGGGCTCACAAGGGAGGTCATGGTGGAAACTGTATGGCCTGTGGGCAGGGTCCAAGCTGGCAAAAGCGTTCCCTTACCGTGTTGTCTGCTTGCTACAGGCCCCTGTCCTCAGGACCCCATAGGTGGGCAGGACCAAGGCTGGGTGGACTGTCCTGGCAGATCGCTTTTTATTTTCTGTGAACTCGCTGCCTGAGACCTTGGCATGTGCTGCACAGCGAAAACCTAGATATTGCATAGGGATGCGATGCAGCTTCGTAAGTGCAGACATTTAATTTCACTTATCTGTCTTGAGGTAAGGACAGTCAAATCTATCACAACTGGTTTACAGCTGCTGCTCCAAGAAGGCTGAGTCTTCTGCAGCTCTCATTGCTTATCTATAAACCCTGTGCAAATGTCCCAAAACACATCAGGGCTGTTCAAATGACACTAAATGCATGCACTTTGGTGTTTTGTGTAGGTAATATGTGATAGCTGTAGCAACCTGGTAGAAGACAAGGCTAAAAGCCCCTGATGATGACAATAAAATATGTGTTGTAAAAAATGGGATGTCAGCAGTCTTCTCTGCTTCTTTGCTTATCTGTGCTTGTTAACTCTGTATTAGCTTCCCTTCTGCTCCTCCTTGCTCTTTCCTTTTCTAAATATTCCTGATGAATAAGTCTGGAAGCAAGGGTTAGTGGGCATGCCTTGTCCTGGAAAGATTTCCTCTAAGCTATTTGTTTGTTTTCTCTACTGTCAGGTAGTTCAGCCCTCCCAGTGCTCCAGGAGCAGAGATGTACCCTCTGTGCCGGTTGTTTGCCTAAGTATCAGTGGATCATGACTCTAAGTATTAATCTCTGTAACCCAGAAAAGAAAACACAGTATTTCCAGCTGCATGCTTAGAGTTGCATCGTTATTAATCACCTGTGGCTATTGCTGTCTGAAAAGCAATTCTTATGTAGTTATTAATGGCTGCTTTGTGTTAGACAGGGCATAAACATAAATGAGAGATAATCCTGTTTTGATGAATTGCATTCTAAATAAACAAGGTACACAAAGCATGGAAGAAAACAAAACTGTGAAATGCCTTAGCATATACAAACCCTTAATCTCTCTGTTTTTCAGCCCCGCTTCTGTAAAATGGAGTAATGGTGTTATCTTCTAAATTCAATTTAGACTGCAACCCCACCAGAGCAGAGATTAGCTTCTGATTGTTGGTTTTTGTTCTTTTGTGCTTCTACTGTGCTGAGTGTAAGATGCCCTGATTCTGGTTAGGAGCTGGGGGTACTGCTGCACAGTAAGTGTGTGTTGAGGGCAGTGGATATTTTCAGTTCAAAGAAAATTATGAGATAATCAGAATGGTTTATGATCCATGTGATTCTAAATGCTACCTCTCATTACTTCATTCACTCTACATATGCAAATGTGTCCTGCTGCCTTGAACTGTCCTTATACAAAGAAATGTGAGAGGGAAGTTATAACTGCTATTTGTACTATAATAAAGTTCAAGGCTTTTGTAGTGAAATAGAAATTCCTGAGCTTGATTATAAAGTTTTAGGAGAACTTAAAAAAAAAAAAAAAAACCTTTAGGAGTTATCTACTGTTCAGTTATTTTGGGCTTCTTTTTGTTTCTTTTTTTTTTTTTAAGTGCTTAAGAATCAGTGATCTATGGAACTGACACTTCTGTATGGTGCATTCTAAAGGCCTTTTTACAGAAACAAGTGACTCTACAATTTTTTTGGCGAAGAGCAAAACCATCTAGTTGCATGAATCCACTGGGATTTTTCACAAAATAAAGCTAATCCTGCTCCTTTCCCCGCCACAGCTGATTCTGAATTGAGATGTATATAGTGTGCCTTTAAACATTCTGCTGACTTCTATGCACAAATGGAATCTGTAACAAAATCTTTGGTAAGCTTCTTCTGCCAATGTTTAAAAACTAGGAAACTCATAAATAATAAAATAATTTGGTAGCCTTGGCAGGATGATATTCAAACAACCCATATGCTTTTGCTAAGTGTGATTTCGATGTGTCATCAGTCAGTGGGGAAAAAAATGCACTGATCCTAAATCTATGAGTGCTTCCAGAAGGGGAGGCTGGACTGAAGATGTGGCCTAGAGGAGAGGATGTTAGGGGAGGTTTAGGTTGGATATTAGGAAGAAATTTTTTACAGAGAGAGTAATCAGGTATTGGAATGGGCTGCCCAGGGAGGTGGTGGATTCACCATCCCTGGAGGTTTTTAAGATGAGACTGGATGTGGCACTTAGTGCCATGGTCTAGTAACCATGGTGGTGTTGGATCAAGGGTTAGACTTGGTCTTTTCCAACCTGGCTGATTCTGTGATTCTACGTGGGAGCAGCTCTAGCCCTAGAGCACCCTGTGCTCCCTGAAGCATTTGGAGGGGATCTCTGTCTGCAGGATGGGGCTTCTGTGAGCAAGGAGGAGGCTGTTCTCTTCCTTAATTCCAGCAGCCACTTCTTATGCTTTGAACATTGTTTAGTGCCTTGTCTCCTTGCTCTGTCTCCTCAGCATGCAGGATCTAGCGGAGAGGGATGAGTAGCTGAACAATGCAATATTCCCTCACGCAAAGCTCTCTGGACTCAATGGGAATTTTACCAATGCCGGATTGGTTCCCACTAATGGAAAATACTTATTTGAGGGAAGGACTAGATCAATGCACTATTGTTCCTTATGCTATATTTAAAAGCATGTGTTTCATGGAAATTTAAAAATTAAACTTCTACACCACATGTATCTGTAGCTCCTGTGAATAATTGGAGCTATTCATCTACTGTGCTGGCGTAAAGCAGCCGTTGTTCAGAACAGGGCAGTGGCTTTCCTATCTCATCTTCAGCAATGGTGATGAGAGAATAATTGTGGTGGCAGCAGACAAAGGTACTTATTTTTGCAGAGATGACTGGCCAGGCTGGGCGTAAACTGAGCTTTGCTTATTCCTTCCCCACCTGGGTTCCTGGTCTGACTTAATTTATTTTGTTGGTTTAAATTTGTAATAAAGATGTGGATTAATTTCACATGCCTGGGAATCATTAAAGGACAGCTGCTCTTTGCCACTTCCCTTTAGCAGATAAATGTGTCTTTGTTATTTTTGTATTTGTTTTCCCCCATTGGTTTTGTATTTATCAGTTTTGCTAATTAAAAAAACAACAACAGATGAATGGATGCTATTTCTGAAAAGAGAAAGCCCACTGCCCCAATACAGACAGTCAGTTTCATTTTGCTGACGGGATGCTTTGCTTTTAAGAAAATCTGGCATTTGAGCTTTTCCTTGGCTTTTGAGAGGAGCCAAATGCATAATTCACTCGGCCTCTGTGCACTACTTTTGAATTCTGCTGTGGCTCCATTTGCAAGAGAATAGCAGGAAGGATGTACAGTGCATACTTCTTTCTTGCGCTTGTGACACAGTGAGAAGGGGTGTTAGTTTGATTAACTATAGGCCACTGAAGAGACAGATGAAAAGTGGCAAAATGTAAATCAACTCTGTCCCAGCTTCTTTCATTGTTTGCCATTTCTTGTGTACAATGGCCCATGACACCGAAAACACAGTTTCTTGAAAACTGGTGTTGTGTAAGCTTTCCTTGGTGGACTCTGAGGGCATGCCTAGGGTTTTGGAGATGCATCTTGAGAAATCCCCCACAGGCTTGAGCACAGGATGAATGTGGTGGTTGTTTTTGAGGCGATAACAGTGGCACCACTTTAGGTGTTAAATGCTGGGACACCTGCAGTGAATGCCTGTGCACACAATTTTGCAGGAGCAGGTTTTGAAACCTGAGCTGTCGAGGGTGATCTTACTGTGGCTTAGTGTTAAAAACCTTGTTTTTCTTGCCTGATACTCATTCCTTCGCAGCTCCAAAGCTCTAGCTAGTATAAACATCTATCTCTGAATGGTGTCTGTTGTCCAACTTAAGGCTCGAGGCCTTTTTTTCCCCAATTCACAGGTTGACAAAGGACTGTCAAAAGTGTATGGTAGAACCAGCAGAATGAGGCAAAAAGCATCCCTTCTTGCTCAGGCACGTTAGTGGGTTGAGCCTGCTGGAGGGAGCATTACCATGATCGAAACTGTTGGGAAGGTAAAGGGGAAGAAATGGGTGAGATATCCACAAATTGAAAAGCCTCAGATTCCCAAGAGAGAAAGTAGAAAAATAGGTTTCTTCATGTCCTGCCAAGGGTGCGAAGAGTGAAATGGCTCAGAGATCACTGAGTCAGGAGCTGCTTGAAGTGTGCTAAAAAACCACACATGGCAGGTAAGAAATGTAGAGTATCTGCTATACCTCTGGATCTCTTGACTTACTTTGCAGTGAGTTTGTCTTTAAAAAAAAATCCAAAACAAACAAAACCAAACAAAACCCACTCCCAAACCCCAAAAACGTCCTGCCTATATTCATCCTGTAATATTACCAGGGATAGTATACTTCTGTTTTTCTCTTCAATATGTATTCCAAGTTCTTTGAAAGTATTAAATCTATTGGTCCAACAGCAAAGAAAATCAACTTCTCTTTGCATAGATTGACTGTAAATACTCTTTGCAGTATGGTGATGACAAGCAATGCAGTATCATGATAATCAAATCACTGTAGATGGCCACTACAGGTAACTGTCTCTGGTAAATATAAAACATTGCAGAATTCATAAAATGAGTGACAAGGACATGTTAGTAAAAATGTCAAAATCCCATGAACTTTACTGATACATGCTGAGGCAGTATTCTTAACAAGGTCTGAAAGCAGCCTTTAACTTGAAAGGTAAAATTTGCATATATTTTAAACACCTGATATCAGTAGAGGGCAACTTTTGCCCAGATGTGTTAGTGGTCTCTTCTGCATGCAGGAGCTGTGTGAGAGACAAGCAGTTCAAAACATTGCCTTTGCACAAAGGTAAATCTCGGCCTCAGCTAAAACACAACCTGCGTGATTCAACTTGGTCTGCTCACACTGTGGCACCATTTGCAGCGTGAGGACTATTCAGGCTGAGTGTGCCAAAGCACAGACAGCAGACAAGTGGTGAACTTGGGATTTGCACTAGTGAAAGAGGACAGCCATCAGCTGCTGAGAGGTGCAGCTGCTGTGACTTGAGTTCTGGTACTGTTTTCCTCTTGGACTGAGATACAAGTAGGGGCACTGCACAATTCAAAGCTCACGGCAAGTGCTAGCGGGGAGGTGCTGGCAGGGCCAGGGTCTCTAGCACCTCTACAAAGCCCACAGGGTGAAATGCCTCCCTGGCCACATTGGGTTGTTCTGTTCTGTGTCTGCACTGGCACCTGAGATGCACCCACTGCCAGAAGCAGCCCCTGCCCCAGACACGTCCCTGGTGTGTGCCGGCACAGATGTACCTGGAAGCCAGCTTGGGAAACTCATCCAAATGAAACCAGCTCAGTAAATACAGCCCAGATAATTCACTTTTGCTGAGATTAGCTTCCCAGTTCTGTTTTGCTGTGTGGCCTCCCAGTTGTTTGTGCTGGTCTTGACATGGGGTGAAGCAGTCAGACAGGGTCAGACTGTGCATTCAGGATCAATATGGCCTTATACTGCCCTCAAGATATTCATGAAACTTGACTTTAGATTTGCTAAAATGTGGTTTCCTGTTTTTTAGTGAAGTGTTCTCTTTCTTTGGTATTCAGGGAAGAGCACTAGCAGCCCTAGGCTAGCCAGCAATGTTCATTGCAGCATTAAGCCTACAGGTTTGTTAAACGCCAATAGAGGGTAACATTGCTCAAAATCAATTAAAAAGTTGACAAGCTAAACCACATGGAATTACATTAAAAGAAATTATTTTTTTTTTAAAATTTGGTTTATATATTTTGGGTGAATAGTGTGGCAAGGGAAGGTGGTTTGGAGCACAGCCTCTGAGAGACAGTCATTCTAGTGTCTAGAGGACCTTGACAAATATATATATTTATATATATGGGTTAGGGTTATATACAAAGCCCTGGTATATTAACGGTGGATTGCTTCCAGTTATCACCCCAGCACTTGCCCTCTTCTTTCACACTTTCTTTTTTGGCAGGGGGAAACCAAACCCAAAAGACAGCAATAACAACAACAAAAAACCTGGGCAGTGAACCTAGAATGTGTTAGATCAATGCAGACACCATGAAAAATAACCAGGACATGCCTTTGTGGCTTTTGATGTAGCTATGGCTGTTGCTGAAACTAACAGATGCAAAAGCTAACTGCCAGATATCCAGCATGTGTGCCAATGCTGACAAACCTGCCAGATGCCTGGCAGCTGGTCTTACCCCAACTCCAGTGGCTGCCTTGTATATAGATTGCCTTTTGAACAATAAAAAAATGTTTATCTGAGCTATCTCATGAAAGCATCTTCCAATAAATACAGTAAGTTATTTTTTTAAGTCAATAATCTACTGAGTTCATGTTAGAAAGAAGAAGGATGCTGAAGCCTTGATAATCTTTATCCAATATATGTCAAGCTTTTTGGGGTGTAGTTTAGTTGCTGAAATTGCATGGCCTGCAGTTAAGACTGTAAATGGTCATTCTGTCCCCTACAGCAAGAGTTGTTATATGTAAGCCAACTGGGCAGGTTGGAGAGAAAAAGCTATTTGGGTTTTTATAAACAAAGCTTTTGCTGTTCCAGGCTGTGATGCTGAAAGGAAATCAATGTTTTTCCACTAAATGTGGTTTTATCTGGCCAAAATAAACAGTTATGACAGGATATTGGTGCTAAATTTATTAATAGTCTTCTCTAGCTTTGACATTCTGGGAAAAATTACCTGAGATAATTTAACTTTTTCTGGCTAACTTCAATTTTTTTTTCCTTTACTCCCTGTTTAGACTTTAGTTAGGTATATGACAGTTCAAACAGCTGACCTGGAATATACCATTCAATAATAATAATTTTTTAAAAATTTGTGGAAATACAGGTAAAGCTAGGATAAAAATATTCTGTGAAGAGGTGTATATAACATGATCCTACAAAGAACAGAATCTCCAGACCAATCACTAACTTGATGCTGATACTTTTATCAGCTTCATGCTGCATCTTGTGCTAATAATTTTCGGAAAATACTACTTTTTCCAGTTCAGATTGCAGGGCAGGTGGCTTGACTTGCAGGTCTTAGTGTGTGAGCTTCAATTCCAGGTTCTTTAAGTTCAGATTTCATTAATTCATTATTGAATTAAAGAGATTCTGTTCTTCAAATGATGCTCCAAGATGGAGCATGAAGGATGGAATCACCACGGTTTGCATCTGCAAATATTTTAGTGGACATTTGGCACTTGTGGGGGGATGAGTGTTTTTTGCTGTGTGTTATGCCCCAAACCCTCCAGAACCTCTCATTTCCTTTCGTGGACTTACTGTCAGCACACTCACGGCATGAGATCGGACAGTTTTATTTGCAGTCTGAAGTATTTTATTCTTATATATTTCTTGCTTATAAATTTTTCCTTATACAGACACCAATGCTACAACTCAATTCTTGCAGCTAAGCACCGAAGAGTAGCCTGATTATCTCTGAATGTACAGGGCACTCATTATAACGGGTCATAAACTTGTGTAGGTTTGGTGCAGCTTGTGAGTAGGTGCATCAGTTTTGGCATGGCAGCAATGCTATATAATAACTTACAGAGAGAAATCAGCAGATGAATACACCTTTCCACGTGTGTGTGAATTCTGTTCCACTTAATCTGCGGCAAACCCCTTTCTTTTTTTCTGCACTTATTTTCAACCTTGTACTTGGCCAGACTAAGTTATACCACTGCTCCCAGTGTTTTTGTAGCACCTCTGCTTACATTAGGAGGTATGGAGAGGAATGCTTTGAAAAATCAGTTATTATTATTTATTATTATATGAGTCTCTTTTAGGTAAAAGTGACTGTAGAACTCTAGTTGCTCTGTTTGAAATATTCTATCAAAACCATCATTTGCACTTTAACCCAGGTTACCAAACATGCTGAAAATGAAAGAGCTCATTCAGGGCTGTGGTCCTGCCAAGCTGTGGCCATGTGTGTTTCCCAGGACCTTATTTACGAATGAGTTCCACCTTCCCAGACTTGTAAGAATTTCAAGAATATGAAATTTTCAGAAAGGATGAAAAGAATCACTTATTTTCTTGCTGTATAAAAAAAACTGTTTAGCAAAATCACTGTGAGGTGTTTTACATGTTGAATGATGACTGAAAAGGGGCTTATTTATCCCTAAAGTGCAGTATGTTGCAAAACTGGAAAATACTTAACTCTGCTGCCCTGTAGTCAAAGGCCTTGGCAAATCTGCCGACTTAAGAAAAGGTACAAGGCAGGATTTGGTCTTGAGTAGCCTAGTTCCTCATGCCTGCCCTGATTTATATAGTAATTATTTTACCATAAAAGACTTTTTAAAACTTTATCTTTTGAACTGCTAATCCTGTTGCTTTTTTGGATACCTCTAAATGAAGCTCAGGGGAAGAAGTCAAATAAGACTGAAGCTGGTATTTAAGCGATCTGAAATTATCTCTTATTTGTTCTCCTGTGCATATGGGTGTACAGAGGTAATGAGCCTGTACCTTGATATGTGGTTTTACTGGTAGATGATGAGGCAAAGCTAAGATTACTAGGCCTATTACTGCTGGCATATGACACTAAGGGATGGACTCTGGGTATTTCCACTCTCATCTGATATTTCCACTCTTGCTTAGCTTTACAGTTGTTTTAATCCACTCCTTTCTATTGCAAATGTCCAGGTAGGAGACTGGAGGTAGGAGTTAACCCCAAATGGTGAGTTGAAACCCCTCCAGGTGTCTCCACAGTGCCCTGTCTCTCCCCCTGCCTTCTCTCATTTGCCCTCCTGCTGTCAAGTCAGGGTGAGCAGCAGGTACTGATCCTGCTGTGTCTTCCAGCAGGAGCAGAAGTCATCTAGCAACCACCTGTGAAAACTTTTATCCTGCCCCCATACTGATACAGCACAAGGGAATGGCAATAAGAATCTCAGCATCCTTCTACCTCCTGGTACTAGGAATGGCCTTTGTAATTCCATTCTTACAAAGGCAGAGACATCTGGAGATCTCATCGGGCAAAGCGTGGAAGAAGGACAGTGAAAGGCAAAAGACACTTAGAAGCAGAACTGCCTCTATCCTGGAGGCAGATAAAGGAGTTTTTGCTGATTGACTTCACAAGAAGGTCCTTCTGAATTCTGGGAAATAAGCAAAAAATTGGATGTTCTATTCTGTGTGTTGAAACCAGGGGTGAGGTTGTGAAGGTTTGGGCAACCAGGCAGGATGTGGAGAGTGAGATGTTCTCCCAAGCAGAGGAAGAGCAGAGACAAGTGTGGGAAGTGGTAGCACTCACCTAGGCCATCCCAGCTCTCTGTATAAAATTAGGTATAGAAATTTGTGTATCTGAAGGAAACAGAGAAACTGCTCCCTAAAAAATGAAATGCTCCTCTCCACCAGCTACTTGAAACTTCCATTTACATGGACTTGACCCCAGAGGAAGGTTTTCAGGATAAAGTGACTTATAGATCACGTTGTTTGGGAAGACATTGATCCACACTGAGAAGTACCTTGTGAAGGGAACGGTGTGAGGGCTACATCTATTATGGCCTGTGGTGACATCCTGCTGGTGACCATCCTGCTGGTCACCTGTGCTGGTGACCATAGGGACACATGGGGTCTAGAGCACAAGTCTTATGAGGAGCAGCTGAGGGAGCTGGAGTTGTTCAGCCTGGAGAAAAGGAGGCTAAGGGGGGACGTTATCACTCTCTACAAATACTTGAAAGGAGGTTGTAGTAAGGGTGGGAGCTGGTCTCTTCTCCCAAATAAGAAGTGATAGGATGAGAGGAAATGGCCTCAAGTTGAGCCAGGGGAGGTCTAGACTGGATATTAGAGAAACTTTCTTCAAGTTGTCAAGGATTGGAACAGGCTGCTCAGGGAAGCGGTTGCATCACTGTCCCCAGAGGTACTTAAAATGGGTGTAGATGTGGTGCTTAGGGACATGGTTTAGTGGTCAACTTGGCAGTGCTGGGTTAACGGTTGGACTTGATTACCTTAAAGGTCTTTTCCATCCTAAAAAATTCTGTGATTCTATGACTCTATGATTCTCTATATGGCTGTGATGTCTGGGCAAGTGAATGCTGGTGGAACCAGCCCAAAGGCTGTTGCACAATTTTATTCTACAAGTGTTGGCTCATTGCTATCAACATTGACAGGGACCTCCAGCGGGCTTGGATGCTATGAGTATTGTAGCACATCAGTCTGCAAGGGAACAGAAGGCTGCTTTGATCTGTGGGGCAGTGAGGGGAGAGGGGGGCCGTGGCATGAATAGATGTGGGGAGCACAGAGAGCCCCGTATGGTGACCCTGTCTCCCTGGGGAAACACGGCTCTTGCCCAAGCTGTCTGTCTTCATGGACACAATACAGTAGCTCGTACTCCAACAGGGACACGTCCCCTGGAGGAAGCTATTTAACAGCAAATTGGCCTAGTAACTTTTAGAGATGACCTTGTGTTAATTACAAGTTGCCATGTTAGTAAATGCCTTCTGAAGGCCAGCTGTTGTGTTGGCATTAGCTCCAGACTCAACTGCTTGTTTACTAAGTCCCAGGGCAATTAAAACTTTTTTTTTTCCCCTTTTATTGTTTTTATTCAGCTTGGCATAGCCAGGTGATGAACACTTTTCTCCTCTCCCTTTTACTGTGTCTTCCTGCCTAGCTGCTTGAATGGGCTGTGTCTGATAGACTTTTCCTTGCAGATCTGTGGGGAGGCCCCTGGGAATGTGAGCCAGAAGCACACCCTGGCAGCAAAGGAGGCCAACAGCATCCTGTGCTGTATCACCAGGCACTCCATCAGTAGATAAGGGAAGTGACTGTCCACTATTCAGCACTCAATAGATCACATCCGAGAACTATGTCCTGGTTTGGGCTTCCTGGTACAAGAAACCAGCAGAGGCCACCACCACTTTCCCTGTGAGGACAGGCTGAGGAATTCAGGCTCCTTCAGCCTGGAAATGAGGTAGCTTTGTGAGGGAATGAACAACAGTCCCCCAGTGCCCAAGGGGAAGGTTATTGAGGGGATGGAGCCAGGCTGTGCCCAGCAATGCATGATGAGAGGGTGACCAAAAACAGACATAAATTGAAATGAGAATTTCAGGCTGGAGATAAGGAGAAAACTTGTCCCCTGTGAAGAGTCAGGCAGTGGAGCAGTTGACTGAGGGGACAATCTCTGTTGTTGGAGGTTGTAAAGACTAGTCTAGATAAAACCCTGAATGGCTTGATCTGACCTTGTAGCTAAACTTTGAGCAGGGAGGTTGAATGAGAAACCTTATTGAGGTCTCTTCCAACTTAGGTTATCCAATGAGAAATGTTTAGAAAATTGAACCAATAAAGAAGTCTACATTCCCTAGAAATCAAACGTGGTTCATTCACCTATGCATTTCATACAGGAGTACAGATGGTAATGAAATCAGCCAAAGTATGCAAGAGTACATTTATACAGTTTTCTCCCACTGTAAGTCTCAAAGTACACAGAAAAATTGAAGACAGGGCTTCCTATACGTATTTCATAGACAAGGAATTTGCATTTTATGTGCCTAAAACTTCTCCATTTTTTTCTTTATCTGTCAGTCTCATCCATCAGAAAGCAATTTGTATTAAAGACTTTGAATGTTTCAGCAGCATAGATTTTTATCCGGAAACTGATTATTTTTAAAATTTTCCCCCAAAGGTTTCTTTTATGTCTCCTTCTGAAGGCTATAAGGGAGTCTTGTACATCCCTCCTATCACAAGTGTCTCATCACCAGTGGAAGCTGTGAAGCAAATATACAGTTGTGCCATTCTTCTGCCCCAGGTATTCTGAGGATGTGTCTGTACAAAGTTATACGCTGTAACTTCCCCTTGCCCTCATTCCAGCTGCCCTGCTGCAGGGCTGCTTGCTGAGATGTGTATGCAGGCACCACGTGGGGTGATGGTGGCAAGTCCTACTTTCATGTTCCCATTGCAGCAGGGGCTCTCACGCAAGTGTGTTGCAGCTGGAAAACTGAGCATATACCCTTGCCTTCTTCTTCTCAATGATCAGGCTGGTGTTTTCAGACAAATAATAAGATGAGGGGGTTTTTAAAGCTCACTTGAGCAGGAACACCTTGATGTTGTGGCATGTCTTGCGTACATAACAGTAAGTGCATTTGCATTTCACCTGTGCCAGCTTGCAGCAATGTCTTGGGTATCAGTGTGTAGGTGGTTTGTTGCTTACTGTCCCTATGTGCTCTCTTGGCTAACCCCCATTCCTGACTTGATTGTGAATGATACTCATTATACAAGTGCACAGTCCTCTTTGCAGAAGATGCTTTCCTTCCTATGGGAGCATTACATTCAGTCAGGGAGTTGGGGTTTGGTTTTGTTGTTGTTGTGTTTCTGGTTTTTTTTTGTTTGTTTTTTTTTTCCGAGAATACAGCAGCAGTTTTCATAAGTTGCATCTGCCTCTGTACCAATATATACCTAATCAATAACATTCTTCTATAAGGTTTGTGACTTATAGAAGTTTGTGTTAATTGTAGGTGATTCACTGAAGAGTTCAAGTGTTTTTAAAATCCATAAGCCCATCAGCATTTGGGAAGTCCTACTGTAAGCATGACTTGAATGCAGATGCTTCTGGGCCATGTTCCTGCTGTGTTCATCCATGAATGGTCATCCATTTCTGCTAAATGTCACAGTCATGCTGTTGGCTGGTGTATGAGTGGAGTAATGTTGTCTAGGGGGTTACTGGTTTCTATCAAGGAAGATGATTTTGTGGGCTCAATGAAAGGATGATGTGTATATACAACTGGTGATAACTATGTTGCTGTATAGATTTAGGAGTTGTTTACCTCTATGAGTCACTCCACAGAAATGGTCAAAATAGACAAATGTGGACAGTGAGTAGGGGGAGTGTGACAGTCCCTCAAGAAAAGTGGCAAGTTAGGGTTACTACTGCCCTTTTTTGATTATTAATTATGTTGAAGGTTGGAGCTTTGTACTGGGACAAAATGTATGGCTATTAGCAAAGGCAGGCAATTGAGTAAGATCCAAGGAGATGGTGTTTTGGCAGTATGAGAGAACAGTTTTGCAGGCAGTGTTGCAAGGGGGAAGGAGGTATCCCCAGAGTCTAAAATATGCACCTTCTATGCCCTTCATATCAATTTGTGCACAGTTAGTGTTAACTTTAGATCAGATGTAAAGGAGCAGATACAGATACTTTTTAGTTGTGTTTGTGTTGGCTGGAAAGGTTGTAGCTCCTGTGTCCCCAGTGCTTTGCAGGGGAGATGGGTTTTATTTTAAAAAAGTAAAAGGTTTTCACTACTGGGATCCCCAAAGAGAAGAAACTGGATCTTCAGTTAATGATGTAGAAATTACACTCTGTAACTTAAGCAAGAAAATTTCTCTCAAGATTATATATATATATATATATATATATGCATAGATATGTGTTTAACACATAAAAACATGTGTTAAATATATAGTATAAAAATATAATTTAAATTAAAACCTTACCTCCACCCTTGTCTTAGAAGTGGATAACTTGTCCAAAATTGAGGTCTTTTGACTTCCCAGGAACTCTTCTGGAAACCTGAAACCTCTGGCTTCCCTACCACCTTTTACCTACCAATTCTGTAGTGAGCAGTCTTGATATCAAAGGTGAGCTTTGGGCTCAGCCCAGGCACTGCAAAGGGAGCAATTGCTGACTTAGTGTCTGACGTGTCCTTGATATAAGTGTTTCCAAATTGGGCAAAATTGCAGCTTACGCATTTAAAAAAAGAACATGGAGAGATGAATCCTGATAACATTTTCAAAGGACTTGTTTTTCTGGTCATTATTTTCCTATGATAAATATTTGCTAATCAGCAGGATGGCACTGAAGAAGAAAGAATTAAAAATTGCCAGGGAGCAATACTAATGGCACTATGTCTATAATCTCCCTCTCTCTCTCTCCATGGAATATATATGTACATGCAGTGACACATTTCCTTCCTTATGGAGTAGGATGGCTACATTTTGTGGTTACATCTGGCTGCCACTGCTTTTGTAGCAAAATAATCTCCTTGTCACTAAAGGCCATTGCAAAAGCTTACTCTTGCTTAGAACATCTAAAATAATTCATGCCACCACTACAGATACCACCTTGTTAAAGGGCATGTCTGCAGGGCCAGAGCAAGGTTTTTCCACTGCCCCAGGCAGGTACAAAATTGCTGCCAAGATAGGAAAGGGCACCACCAGTATTGCTGCTGGCAGTCTGAACTGCTCCTCTGCCCTGGCTTGCAGCCCTCTAGTAGAGGGGGCAAGAAGGTGGCATATGGCCAAATTTTATCTGCTCCCAGCAGAATAAAATTGAATAAAGATGCTAATCTGTAACCTATGACGGTGGAAGTGAACATGCTCACCTTTCTTCCTTCTCTGCTACCAAGCAGCTGTGTTGGGTGGCAGGGTTGGTGTAGGCAGCTGGAGGCAGTGAATCCTACCAGGGCACATAAAGTTGATTCTGAATTGGCATGGTGGAAGCAAGGTTGTTCTTTGCTTCATTTCCACAACAGGAATGACAATCTCAAGCAGAGGGTAAATTGAGTGACTGGTTTACCTGCTCTTTTCCTCACCTGAGATAATCCCTGCAGCAAGGGGTTTGCTGCCTTAGATCTGTGCTACTTGTTTGCTAGAACTGATCATGCCAACACATAACTGGGCAGAACTTTACCCTAATAAGGCCATTGCTACATCTCAGCGTCCTGTCTGCCACGGGATTAGATGTGCCTGTGACAAGGGGCAATAATAGCCTGCTTGGAAAAGACATTAACATGGGGAAGGCAGAGAGAAGGTTTAATTGTACTAGTTGGGTAGATCCAATGTGTGGACTGAAGTGCTGTGTTAGTGTTTACTAACAGCCTAGGATATTGTCAAAGCCGTTCACCTGTTGACTTTAGTTGTTGCTGCAAATGTTCAGCAGTTTTGCAAAGTGCATCATAATGCAAAGTGCAAGTGGACTTATTTGCCCAGGAAATCAGAATATGCTTTTAATGATTGTACAGGATAGTTCAGTTTGGTTTCTGTGAAATTAATGTGCTCTGTTTTCTATAGTTGATTGAACTACCAGAGAAGAGGCCAAACTCTTTACCTCAGAGTTTGTAGATGCCTAGGACTACTTGAAGTAAAAGGATGTGGGGGTTATGATAGGCTGAAGAAAGAGGCTATTAATTTTTTGTTAATCACATTTTCAGAAAGAGCTAAACTGTTTTCTCCTGAAAACAGAAATGTCAACCAAAGGCAGATACCTGGTATGGAGCATTTCTGCCTAAACTATACAAATTTAGCAAAGTTGTTAATTGGTAGAGTTTTATGATGCCAAGCCTTGAGTGACCTTAATTATAGGCCGTACTGTCTGTAAAGTGTGTGAACTGTGTGACCGGGTGACACATAGACTCCCGTCATTCCTTTTTTATTCATCTCTCTTTTCATTTTTATACTAGTCTGCTCTTCCAAAAGCATTCACCCTTAAGACCACTTGAAGGCAGAATGATTTCAGACGGGACTCTGTACAGGTAGGTAGCAAAATGCTAATGTTTTAACAGTAAAAATAGTTTGTTCACACTCAGAAGGAGGGAACTTTCCTCTGGTGCAATCCACATTCCACTGCAACAGCACACTGGCACCATAAAAACCCTGTGACCAGGTGGATTTCCGCAGCGTAAGCATTGCACTGTCACTGTCACTAGTAGTCCTGCACTGCTCCCTGTAAGACTTGTCCTAACTGGTATAACACACAATGCTGTGAGTCTTGGGGCTGTTCTGCACTGTTCTGCAGGCTAGGTCAGAAGCTCCTGTATTTTAAATCTACTCTTGGTCGTCACCCATGTGCTCGGTAACCCTCTCCCTGCACACTACCCATGTCATCTCTCAACCACTGTAGGGCTGCTAGTGAGATCTACGTTGAAGATGTATGCTTCTATATAACAGTATCTAACTGGGCATCATCATTATGAGAAGCCTCTTTATTTTTACTCAGGAAGTTCAATTTGCATAGAGATTTAATTTATTTTTTTTGCCAAAAAGTATTGTAGAAAGCAGTAAGATCAGAGTCATCAGTGTATTGCAGTCTGATGTAAATTATTTAAGGGAGTCGTAAAACACAGGGAAATGACTTCTGCTGAGTGCTGGCTTGTAATCACAAATGCTTGGTGGTGTACTATAACTAGGTTTAGCATTAGGGTTGACTTTTGACTGTAGTAGTTGGTATTGCTAATTTCATCCATTTGGAAGGCACAAAGCTGTGTTATAAAACTTGATAGTTTGACATGGGGATGTAATTTTCTGGCCTGTTTACACTTTGGGAGCTTTCTGGGTTTTATCTGGAAATCTTAAATATATTAATATATTAAGATTCCCTATATCTTAAATGAAAACTGAGAGTATCAGTAACAAAAATACAAAAGCTGAGACTTGAACAGCAAAGTACCTTCAGGTTCAGGCCCTTTAAAAAAAAGAAGGCTGGCCAATGTATCAGGCTGGATACTGGTGTACCTGGCTTTGGAGAAGGCTGCTGAAAACCAGAAAATCTGCCAGGTAACACTTAAACAAATAGATTCTAACAAAAGGCAGTTGCAGTTAATTTCCTTTGAAAATTAAAGTTTATTTATTGACTTGAAACTGGATTTTAGGTTACTTAACCATTTAAGCCAAACTTTCAGTCAAATTTATTGAACTGCACTGTTTAGACTCCCTTTTGTTGCAAATTTAAGGTCAGTCAAATACTTACAGAACAGGGTGTTGTTTTAAAACTGGTATTGTTTCACAGTTAGACAAAGTGACTCCAAATTGAAACCATGAATGACTGAACTGTGTTAAAATTTTTAATTTTTTTTTAATGTCTTGTTCTTTTTTTTTTTTTCTTTTTTAAATTTAGCCTGGATTTCCATATTTGTTACGTAACACAGAAACTAGGGGCTGAGCACATAGCACATCAAATTTCTTAATCTTCTCATCTCCAAGTTGGAGTTCATGGCTGTTACAATGAGGAAAGCTTGCAGTGATTCTGTGCAAGCTTTGCTGTGGAATGGACTTAATTTTTAGTTGTATTAATCAAATAATGTAAAAATAATCATTCTGATTTCTCTTAAGAGATGTAGAGAAAGTTCCATTCTTACATCTACGCAGCTCAAGGCAGTGTTGAGATTGTAGAAGCCTATTAATGGTGGTGAATGTCATTATTGAAAAGCAAACTATACCTAAAACCTTATTCCCAGTCATCCATTCTTAGCAGCCCAACTCATGTTTGCTAGTGGATTTAGCTGGAAATGCCAAAATTGTTATCCCTCCCAATAGGCTGTGTGTCTGTCACTAAAACTGTTGTGTTTGTGGTATGCTCACTGGATGAGATGTGCCTCCAGTTCTCAACAGTTTACATCCGTGCATGTTAATGTTTATTGTGTTTTGGCAGTAGTTTGTGAGGTCCGTTTTCCATTTCCTAAAACTGATTGGGGAAAATGGGAAGCAGAATTGATAGTAAAATATTCTGAGTCCCTAAAACAGAGTTAATAAGGACATGATTTGTAAACTGTTGCCCTTTCTTGCAGTCTGCATGGAGGAAATCTAGTTTAGAACTAGTAGGACTATGGAATACCATTTTATTCATCCTCATTTAAGAATTGTGCTCTTGAAGAAAGCACTCTAAACCTCAATTCCCATCACTGCTTAATGTCTCCTGAAGATAAAATGTAGTCATGGCATTTTTGTGAGGATTTTTTTAATCTTATTTCCCACAGTCAAGGTGACAAGAGGGGAAACTGAGCAGATGTTGTCAAGGAAAGTGGCATCAAAACAATTTTGACAGTTTGGTTTTAATGAGGATCTCATTGATACTGACAAAAGTAAAATTGGAACATTAGCATAGTTCCTTGAAGAGTTCAGGAAATCATTGAAACTAAATGGCGTGACAAAGTATAAGTGACAATTAGGCTTTGCATCAAAAGTGCTTGCTGTTTGGTAGGTCAAATGACTGCCACGCTTCCTAATGCCATGTAAAATGTAACAGTGGTATATCTGTAACGCAGAGACCTTTGGCCAATTCACTGTTGACGTCTGAATCGTTTTTTCCTCCTGCTTCTCAAACTGAATTTAGAATGTGGGACCCACGATATACAAAAGTCTTTATTTTAGAGATAATTGCCCTCTTGACGCTCATCAAAGCTTTAGTGTCCAATGGTGAATGCCTCAAGTGAACAGGCCTTTTTTTTTGGCAAATCTTACAAAAAAAAAAAAGAAAAAAGAAACAAATAGAAAAACCTTCTTGTGTCTTGGAACTTTATATCTTTCATTATTTGTTTTAAAACTCACTCGGATTGTGTTCAGTTGTAATTTATGGGTCTTCTGGACTTGAAATCTGATCATATTTACAGATAAAAAAATATGCAACTGAAAAGCCATGTGTGATCTGGCATTTCATGTATTGTTATGTTTTTGTTAAGTTTTTGGGGTGGTTTACAACCACATTAAAAGAAAAAAGTAAATATATGTACGTCTCTTGTCTGTTGCTGTATCATGTCTTTGGATAATAATAAAAGAAGCAGCAGTAGAGTTGTGT
>NW_016690213.1:4155414-4225415 GCF_001604755.1 Lepidothrix coronata | reverse complement strand
AAGAGACTGACATCCTAGATTTATACAAAATGAAAACCAAATGTGGCTGTCCTCCACCACCATTTTTTTGGATATGAAATTTGTCACCAGGACAACCTCACTCTTAGGTCTAATGTAGTTAAATATTTTTACCGCCACTGGTGTAGATGGACAGTTTGCAAGCAGCTGTATCATTTTATTACAGGCACTTAACACGATGTTTGCAGATTTAATGTACAGGTTCATTTTCTGATCCAACAATTGGCATCTAGGTAAAGTGAGTTACTGAGGAGTTGCCTTGGACTTAAGACAGTACCTGCACTTTAGCTTTTACCATTGCAAATGTTGACTTATCTTGAGGCACCTTTCACTAAGGTCACTTTGGTGTGATCTCTCCACTAGTTTTCAAGAGTGCAGAGCGTTATGAGGCTGGTGGTTGAGGGGTGGCTTCACTGTGCCTTGCTTCTTGTTGCTGTTCTTTTAATTAGCCATCATTGCTACCCGTTCACTGAGGAAAAATGGCAATCATAGGCCACAGCTCTTGCTGTGTGTTTATGTTGCCTAATTTGTGGCCATAAAAAAAAGAAGAAGAAAAAGAACAAAGTGCAGGTGCAGAGATGGAGGGCCATCACTGGAAGAAGACCTGTTAAGACCTTGTTCCCCATTCTCCCTGGTGATGCATGTAGACAGCTCAGCAGCTTGACCATGGCCCCCCAGAAGAGGAGCATCCCCTGGGAAAAGTCCACCCTAGTGCCTCTCCCCAGCAGTCAGCTGCTTCCCGTCCTTTCCCCCTGTGTGCCGTGCAGTCCCAGTGATGGAAATGCAAGTGTGGAATACTCCATAGGCCACTATGACTCAGCCTGTGGCAAGTAGAGGTCAGAAATGCTGCTGTTGCTGCTAGTGGGTATGACTTCATTTGTGTGTCAGGGCTGGGCTTGAACTCCTGACATAGGCAGCCTCTGGGAACCTACAAGAGCAGCAGTAGTGTGCTGTGTTTGCAAACTCGAGTCAGGGCTGCCTTGCTGTCTGGTGCTTTTCTAATGATGATGTTCTGTAAGCCTGAAAAACAATCTCCTTTTGATTAAAAACAATGACTTCAGAGAAGTTTAAAATGTAACCCTAAACCTCTACAAGACAAGAGGAGAAAATCACAATATCTTATTTTTTTTTAAATTTTGAGAGTATTTTGGAGCCCTTCTCAAAGTTGTTGGCTAATGACTTTTGAATGATAAGCCTGTGCCCTTCTGAAAATACTTTTCTGTGGAAGTCAAATTTCAACTGACATGGTGACTAGTTGCACAGTGTCAGATAGTGTAGAGCTATGGCTAAGCCCAGAAAATCATCTAGATGTCTTTCATCCTGTATCTTTGCTCCTCTTGTATGTGCACACACCAAATTGAGTCCTTAAATGGGTAACACTTGGGGTTTGCCAGAGTTTTGAATGCTGCTTTGTTTTTTGGCTCTGATTTTGAACAACTTGCCTGTACCATAACAGTCTGAGGGGGGTTTGCTTACTCATCTTTGAAGCATAAATGCAGGTAGTATTTTAGTTCCAGGATCAGTGGTTTACACTATCTTTGCTCTGTAGGTAGTCAAAGCTGAAATGTTTGTTGGCCAAATAATTTATTTTATAAAGACTTTTTCACTGATAATCCAGTTGTTGTTTGCATAGAGGTGGACATGTACTATGTTGTGCTGTACTCTTTCTGTGTTATCCTCTGTGCTGAAGTGAAATGGTGTGTATGCTGCTTCTAAAGAACAAAACATAGCTAGGTGGCTCACCCAGGACTAACCTCCCTGCCAAAACACAAGGATTTTTTACAAATATGCCACCCTTTTCCCTTCCAGCAGTAGCCAAAGTCAGCTGTGCCAAAGAAAGGTCCTTTTTTTCTTTTTTATGCAACCCACACACCATGGAAGTTGCAGTCATATTTTCCACTAACCACAGAGCTGTGAGTGATGGCACGTGTGTTTTAAATAAAACTGGGAGGAGAACTGATGTAATGCTCTCTGGGTTATGTTTTTCTTTTTCTTTCTTTTTCTTTCCATGTTGCTCCCCCTATAGCATATTCTTGACGATAAATGCCATATTACTAGCTATGTATATTCTAAAAATCAGCACTGTACCAAACCTACCCATCTGTTGGCTGCTATATGGGTTATTTTTGTTTTGTTTAAGATTTATTTTTTTCCTTGCTGCAAACCACAGTGAAGGAACTGTTGAAAAGGGCAGCTGTGACACCTTGAGCTCAAGTATGGATGGGTTTCTTTAAAGTCTTTAAAATTACAGGGTGGTGCAATGTACCAGCTTGTATAAGCTTAATAACTTCTTTTTCTTTTCTTCTCTAGAGGATATAAGTGAATTTATTGTGATACTGTGATAGAGCGCATGAACAATAAATATGTCTTTTTCTAGTGGCATACTGAACTGCAATTCTCTGTCTTCAGTGAGACCATAAAGTAGTTTTGAAAAAAAATGTATTTTGGTTTTAGTTTAATAAACTGCAGAGACTTGTTCTGGAATGACAAGTGAAACCTGTTATTCCTTTTCTTTTTTTTTTTGCTGCTGCTTTCAATGATTAAAATAGTTCAACTCCTGCCTATAATGACCTGTTTGGGAATATTTAGATTATGCTTTTATAAATTTTCATGGAGGATTATTTGGAATGGCTCAAAAGTGTTTCTGTATATTTTGATTGGGGTTTTTTGTTGTTTGTTTGGGGTTTTTTTGTGGAATTGTTTGTTTATTTGTTTTAAGGGAATAATTCTTAGTAAATTTCTGAACTTAAGTTTGAATTCAGCTTTAAAAAAAAAAAAAAGTGCAGTCACACCACACGGCTTTGTGTCTGAGTACATGTCTCACTTTCAGATCTGCTCCTGCTATACCAGTGCAGAGTCTCTGCTCTGCAGCCCCCCTCAGGAGGCTCCAAGGAAGGGGGCCCAGTCCCCTTTGAGAAGAATTAATAATTGCTATTCCTTAAATCCAAGATGTATTTTACAGTTATGTGACAGGACACCATGTCAGCTGGTCTCTTTGCATACCATTAGCAAGTGGGAGGCATCTTCAGTTAACTTACAGGGATTGAAAAGTTAAACCCATGCCATTTGGACATCAAGGTTAAGCCTGAGCCCTGAAGGTGAGGATAGCTCAGATTGCTTGTACTTGCTGTGGGCAAAGAGCATACAGGCAGGCTCTGCCTCAATGGATGATCTGGCGGTGTAATTCATTAGCTACAAGCACCTGGTTTGTGTCTGTGTCCCTGGCCACTCCTGACAATTGCACTTAAAGTCACAGTCCCATTTTCAAAATAACCTGAGGATAGGGAGCCATCTCTGTTGGAGCTGATCTAACTGGGGGCTGGCCTGGCTCTTCCCCAGTCACTCCTCCCACCCTACTCTTGTCCCAGGACCATGTGTGGAGGTGATATAGCTCTCCAAGCCAGCTGAAAGCTGACTGCTTTTATGGGGAATTTTTTTTTTATTTTAATAATTATCTTTCTGATAATGACAGTGCTTAGACCATCTCTATGTATGGTCAGGAGCGTGCCAGCCGTGGAAGGAGTGGAAGAACATAGAGGTGTAAGTCAATTTGAGTTGTGGTTGCATAGCGGTTTAATCCAGTCTAAATTGTGTCAGACAGGCAATGTAAATAAGCCATTACTGTAGGGGAGGCAGAGAGAGATTCATCTTGCTTAAGCTGCTATAAGGATAAGACAGCTGAGAGAGTGCAGAGCGGGAACGTTCATTCTCAGGTCTCTGCTGCAACATGTGAAAATTACTCCTAGGAGCTGTCAGAACCAAAGGTCCTGTCCTGTGAGAAGGAACAGATCTCTCTCGGATTGTGCTGAAATGTGGGGTTTTTTTGACAGCAGATAGTGAGTCAAAGCAGGAAAAGAAAATGCTGAACAAGCCAGGTTTACAAAGTTTTGACATAACTATGGTGCCTCTACAGAAGCTTGCCCCTAGAGAGAACTGAAATACTAGGTACAGGTCCTTAATCTCATAGCCTAAGGTCAGCATGTACAGCAATGCAAATTAAGAGGATGTTTAATGTTAACCCCTTGGAATAACTGTTTTGTTTAAAACTTTTCTATTTTTTCACAGTGGGAAAAAATCCATAATTTTTTGGCCTTAAAAAAAAAAAAAGAGCTTGATTTGGAAAAGGAAAAAATCTTCTTGGGCTTTGATCTCTGTTACTAATTTTTTTAAGCTTGTTTTTTCTTTGCCCTTATGCTGGGAAGGTCTACTATTGGTAATAGATGAGGGCTAGATATTTTTGGGTAGGTATGTTGTGTTAATATTGAAATACTACATCTTTAGGAGAAAAGTAGACCTATTTTTCCTGACCACTGATAAGCACACTCTATACCTCCTGTGTAGATTTTAGGTTCTTTCTTAAGAAAAACACAGACTCATCTGAAAATACATATATTTATTAATCAGAGAATTACAAGGAACTAATTTCAGAGGAACATCTTTGCTGCTTTTCGTGAAAGCAAGTGCCATTCAGCCCAAGGGAGATGCCAGGAAAGCGTTTTTGCAGACTTTTAATAATCCTTAATGCTTTCTTTGTTAAAGTCAACACCATCTACTACGTGCTGAGAAAAAGCCTAGGAGGCAATGCTGTGTGGGGAATGTGTCATAAGCTTGGCAGGAGCATGTGCACAGGAACTCCTCAGAGCTGGCAGTTATATACCACATTCTGATAAGAGCAGAAGAGTGTGGCTGTAAAATATAAAACTGAGACCAAAGCACTGCCATATCAGTACAGCTCAAACCCCAACAGTTTACGACTGTTAACAGTACTTTGCCCTGCTCATTGTGTGCTTCAAATGTTAGTCAGACCTGACAGTAGGCTTGCAGGTTAGTGTAATATTTCTGCAGTGTAAATGCTATTTATAATAAGTTATGACTACAATTTATTTACTAGAGGGAGGAGGAGGGGAGCAGACAAAGAGGCAGTCACTTCATCCTGCTAAAGTCAGTGACCAAACTGGAATAAAATCCAGGTGTCGCTGAATCTAGTTCTTCCACTTCTAGTTTTTCCACTAAGCTGTATTTAGCAGGACTGTGATGCTGTATTTTTATAACTGCACCTCCTTGAATGGTGGAGAGGGAACGTGAATATTTTTCTCAGCACAAGGGAAGACTTCTTACTCCTCTGTCCCACTTCCAAGAAGAATAGTAATAAGTTTGACGCTACCATTAATTGGTCTTGTGACTTCATAAGTAAATGAACAATAGTCACACGTCCTTTTTATATGAGCCAGAAAGGCTCACTTTTTTTCTCTCATAACACTGAATGAGAGTAACTGAAAATAGTAAAAACAGGAGTCAATAGTTATTTTGCCTCAGTTTCTTTATGCTTTTATATAGCTGAAGATCAGTTTGGAGCCCTGCGTTTTTGTGGTGTTTTTTTCTAAACTTTTTTTTCCTCCCTAAGAGATACTATATGCACTTCAACAGCCTCAAGAGCTGCAGGATACATAGATTATGCTCTGGATTATCTTTCCTGGGGCAATCTGCAGCAAACTGCAACAAACTACTCACTGGGACAGTACAAAGTTATAGTAGTAATACACACATGCAAGCAGTAGAGGCACAATCCAGTGTTCAAAACATATATAAGCTTTGAGTGTGCTGATGACTTCATGAGCCTCCCTCATAAAACAACCAAAATAAACTAGAAAGGAAAATAAATACATGCAACCAGAATAATTTTGGGCTGAGAATGGAGGTGATTTGTAGCATTAAAAAGGATGTATCTTTGTTCCTCAGCGCAACTTATTTAGTGTTAGACAGATTGGTTTAGTGACCACAATAAAGATTATTTCCTGTAGAAAAGCATGTTCCATGCAATAAACATTTTTACTATACTAAAACAAGTTAGTTAACAAATGCTTTCTATCAATCTATGGATAATACTTGTGCTGACAGGCAGATAGAAGACTTAGCCATCATCTTGACAAGATGAATCCCAAGGTCTATTTCTTGCAAAATATTCTTTTATAGCCTTGGTAGCCTTTGTTTAGCTAAGCACATCCAGAGAGAAAAAAAAAAGAAACATTTTTTTTCCCTAATCTTGTCAGTAAGAATTCATTGTCCAGTTGCTTATTATACCTGGCTTTGTGTGATGGCCTCTAGCCCTAGCTTGCCTTAACAGGAAAAAGTAAAAAATGGGTGTGCATGTATATGAATATGAAGTAAAAGTCTTGCTGTAGACTGAGTCCAAATAAAGGAAAAGACTTATGAAGTCAGGTTCTGGACAAACTGTCATATATAAATGCTGTTCTCAGGGCCTGATTCTGATCTCGTTCCTCTGTAACTTAAGAAAAACTCCAATAAAGCCAGTAGTTGCTGCTGTGAACTGCCGTGAGATCAGCCTGAATTGCCATGATATTAATTATAAACAAATATTGTAATGCTTTTTCAGCTTTTAGAAAGTGTCCTCATATTTTAATGGTGGCATTGTTGTGTTTGGGGTGATTTAAGATGCAACAGCTAATCTACACAAAAAAGAAATTCCATTTCACCATTTGCAATTTAATGGAGTACAAAGAAGCAGGGAAAACACTCTACATAAATACAGATGTCTCCACTTCTGAGGCTTTTCTGTGTTCCTGCTACTTAAATGGGGATCAAGAATGATATTGTTCAGCGGGCTTGCTCTTTGTTTACAATAACCTCTTTGAAACTCGATGTCAAAATGGGTTTCCTGGATTGGTTATTGAATTTTGCAGGCTGGGACTCCACTGTGAGCACTGGGAACCTTTGGCTTTTTCCTTAAAAATAGCCCAGGTTTTGAAATTTGAAAAGCAGATGTATTTTGCCACCACGTGGAAAAGGCTTGTTTTTCTGCTTCTCTAAATTTCAAGTATAATGTTTGTACCAGAGCAAAAAAGCCTCAGTAAAACTCCTTTCTGCCTGTACCATAGAATTTTATACATCCCTTGCGTGGCCATAAATGACCAAAGCGTGGGGATGAGTAAATTGGGCCCAACGGTTTTATGGATTCCTGAGCTAGTGGCAATGAAATATTGTACAGTTAATGTAAATTGTCAAGGATGACAGTTTAACATACTTAACATATACACAGAGACCCTCTTGTTCTTCCTCAAACTCTGCCACATAAGTCAGCCTCGGCCAGGCACTGCAAAACGTCACATACCTCACACTGTCCTTTGCAGGCCGTCCTTGCTAAACTTCTATTTTCCCTTAGAGGGTATTTATAGACTAGCTCTTTTGCCAAACTCTTCTAGTTACAGTAAGGAGAGTGCCACCCAGAGCTTTTGCCAAGGGAAATGGAGCAAATAGATCCAATTTTAGCCTTACCAAATTTGATGCTGTTCTTGATCTGTACATGAGGGCGCAGGCACTTCCATGTATGCAGTGTCATATACAGCTTCCTATGCTTACTGAATATAAGATAACATGGCTTAACGACAGACTTCTAGCCTTTGCTCCAAATGTTGTGGTTTTCTATTTTTTTGTTTCATTTTACTCAGACCCCTGAAGTAATTAGCGCACCCTGTGGGTTTTTTGTGTGGTTTCTATCTGAATACCCATGAAGGAGTTAATTAGCTTGTTTGCAGTATCTCATTAATTCATTTTTGGCTGTGAACTTAATTGCTTCTTTATTACTGATGAGTAAAATAGCTTTAGGCTTCCAATTAAAGTGGACTTTGATGGATGTATAAGAGCTGGGCTTTCAGCTTCTTGAATAGGCAGTGGAATCGCCGGCCTGCATCCCATTGCAGGCCAGGCTCCTTCATGGCAATGCTTCTTAGGGACAAATTTCTCTCGGTAGCAGACTTGGTCTCAGAGTTGGAGTCATTAAATTCCCCCAGTGGGAGGAAAATCAAATGGGAGTTAGCGCCCGTAAACCTCTGAGGGTAGGTGAAACTCAAAAATTAGGTGGAGCCACTGAAAAAAAAACTTATTACCAAGGGGGCAGATGGACAAAACCTGTAGTCCCCTCCATTATGAAACGGCAACTTTACTGATGTCCAGTTCCCAGTGGTGGAGGTCTGGATTTCTCTCTGTGGGCATCCTGAGTTTTAATGGAGAGCAAAAGCTTTTTTCAGATGTTTCAGGGCATATCAAACATTTCTTCTCAAAATAGCTTTTCTTCCCACAGGTATATGCAGGACAAGCTGGGGTGCATGCACATCAATTTGCTTTTCCGGGCTTAGACTTCTAGGACAGTAGTACTTCCTTTTTAATCTACTTTGAGATTACTGGATATCAAGCATTATAGAAGAACCCAGAATATTTGTGTTATAAAGAGATATAGCCATGTTAATTTTAAATAAGAAAAAGAAGAAAGTTGCAAATCTGTCTCTCACTTCTCCCACCCACCCCCTCTTTATGATTCAATGTGAAGAACACAAAATTTATATTCCCAGTGGTGACTGGCTTGGACCCAATGACCTTTGCAAAAAATCCATTGCCTGCATGGAAAATGTAGTAAAACAATGTAAGCGTGCTTACTGTAAGCATGTATATTTCTTAACACAATAGGGTCCTGAGACCAGCTGAAGTCTCTGGATTCTTCTGCAAGAAATGATCCCACAGGGGAGCTATTATGATGCTCCCTCTGCTGGCTCTCAATCTGCCTCCAAATTTTCCTTAGAAGACCTCACTTGGGCATTGATCCACAGAGAGAAAAATTACCATGTCTTGTTTGCTTATGTGAAGGGCCATTACAGCCTGAAGGGGGGAGACTGTTGCCACTTTGAATGGACAAGAACCAAAATTGTCAAGAAAAGGACATCTATCTTCAGATAAGATGATTACAGATAGCAGGTGGAAGGTAAAGTCAAGCACTACTTACATTCCATGCCTTTAACTGAAAATCTACTTAAAAGCTGTTTGAAATGCTTTGAGTGCAATACATTTTCATGAGAAGAAAACGCTATCAGTCAGTGGCTTCTATTCTACAAAAAGATCTAGAACTTCATAAGCTTAATTCCAGATTGTTTTTAATACTGTAACAGCTTACTTGCTTCACTCATAAAAATCTGAACTCTTTCTGACTTTTCCTTAATGATGGCTTTTGGGAAGAATTTCTGTTTCCTGGAATAGTGAAGGGGGAAAATCCTGTTTGCTTTAGAAATAGCTTCTTTTTATGCTTTTCTCAAATCGGAGGGTCACAAGATGACCAGAGTCACTGACACACAAATTACGAAACAAGATGATGATGGAACAAAAATTTAAACCAAATTAAAGGAAAAAAAAATAGAAATGCTGACAAGCTTGTTGCAGTACAGTCTGCTAACAATTTACCAATTTACTCTGGAATTCTCTATGAAAATTTCAATTATTGTGCAACATACAAGATCTAGCTATGACTATGCTTTTTCCAAAGGCCAAAAAGAGTGGGGAGAAAAAAAAGCAGCTTCCTTAGATGATACTATGGCACCTCTGTCCCAGTTTTAGCTGATTGCTTAAACACATGCTTAATAAATATGCTTAGAGAGTCTGCTGACCTAAGCTTTGCTTTGTTACCAACTTTAACGCTGGAGTTACTGGAGTTCATTATCGATATTCCAGTATAGCAGGACAATTGCTTTTCCTTCTCAGAAGTAACTTGTCTTGCTGCTTTAGGTAGTGTTCCCTTTGACAGAAGAAGGGAGAACGTGACTTAGAATGAATTCAGACTTTGGTTATAATCTGTGGTGGGGAGCCCAAATAGTAAAACTAAGCTTTCAATTTTATAAAATGGGAACTGAAGCAACAAGATGTGAGGAGGAGAAGGGAAAGGAGTAGAAAGATAGCTCATACGGGTGCAGGCAGGCAAAGGGCACAGCAGAGACCATCTGCAGCTCTGAGCAAGCTGTCTCCTGCTTGTGGCTTCTCGCTTTCTCTGGGTCCTCGTGATGATGAAGCTGCCCTGAATTTGCACGTTGTTATGCTGGATGTTGCTGAAAGGAACTACTGCTCATGGGAACCTCAGTTTTTGGCAAGAGCCTCTTTGCCCTAGTTCTGGCAACTCTCTCTGGCCTGTCATCATTACCCCAGTGCCTAGGCAAAGACTCTTAGTGAAATCTCTGGATGATGGTTCTATTTGTGGTGCCTTGGCTCCTGTCTCTCCATAGGCACTGGCTTATGTGAGGGAATCTCATCAAAAGTATCTTCCATGAGGAAGGTTTCTTCTTACTTGGTCTACTTGGTCAGTGGAATGAGACACTGGTACCCAGACCCATGAGTGCCAGGCTGGTCTGTGACTGTGGTGATGGACAAATGTAACCACATACTTTTGGAAGTGTTTTTCAGGAGTCTGGAGAATAAAGAGAGCTGGGAAGCTGGCAACCAAAATCTAACCCAACTGTCCTTGCCAGCCTAGACTCAATTTTTATCAAACAAGGTTCACAGTTATTGGAACAACAAAGTTGATTTAAAGTGCAGGGGGCAGGGTGAAGAGAGTAAAAAAAAAGTTTTCACACTTTCTGTTTAACTACTATTTGGGGCTTTTGTGGGTTGTGTCTGTTGATGACTTAGTCAAGTATCTTTGGGGTCTGATTATTTTTGTGTAGGATTACATAAATTTGTTTTGATTGCCGTTTGAGTCCCGCTGTATTCAGGGAAAGTGATTTTCTCATAGTTCCCGCCCACCTTCTAGTGGAAACATTGGTCCCATCTTGGTATTCCTAGACAAGTGCCTCTTCAGCTGTGTCTGATGTGTCCTTGCTGCCTTTGTTCTGTGCTCTTGTGGTATGTTTTGTTGTTTATCTCTTACCCACATGCAGCTCCAAGCAATAATTCTCAAACCCTCCAGAAACACCGAGACACTCAGCACAGCTCTGCTCCTACCCCAGCCTTGCACGTGGCCTGTGTTTTTGGTGTTGACTTCTCTAGTTTTGGTTATCTGTCACATAAAGTAGCTTCAATACTGTTTTTACATTGTCCCTGAATAGGAAATGGTTGTTGCACCCATCAGCTTAACAGCCATTGCCAGTGACCACTTCACCAAAGGGCTCTGGGGGAGTCCAGCAGAAAGAGAGGGCCAAACTATGGTGAAATTAAGGAACATAATTCATGGTGTGCATGGCATTAGTTATCAACACTGTAGTCTTGTTTTAAAGGTTGTGTGCAGCTTTTTAGATCTTTGCTTAAATTTGCACATGGGCATAAGCAATCTCCATATAACCTACCTTCATAGTTACCTCAGACATCTACAATTTCCTCCAATTTATGTGGCTTTGGTACGAGGTCTGAAGGCTCCCAATAGGCTCATGCGTAATCTAGGTTGGCCTAAATTCCACTGCAGTTATTGATAATCTTATCATGGACTTCTATAAGCACAGGGCTCATCCCTTCAAAGAAAAAGGCAGTAAAGAGACAGAGTGATGGTGCACTAAAAAACATCTGAAGATGTTTGTCACAGCAAAATGTCGAGTGATATTTTTAGTTTGAAAAGGAAGACGGGAAGCATGCACTGTTGTAATTGTTAGGAAAGTTGTTGATTGCACTGTGAAAGAATTTTCTCATTTTTATGGTAGTATCACTTAATTGCTCTCAGAAAATGGTGTACCTTGCTATTCTGGACAGATCTGGAGATGCTGGGATATGTTCTTGTTTGGTGTAAATTGGTGTAGATTTGTGCTGGAGCTACACACTTAGTGGCAGATAAAAATCTGTCCCTTTCTGTCTTTTAGGGGAAAATTTCAACAACTGTATTTCAGAAAGTCATGTTTTCTGTATCGTGTCAGGCCCAGGTTTAATACTACCCTTAAACCAGTATAAAAGTTTCCTAATTGCTACTCTGATAGAAGACATTTGACTTATATACTGCACTAGAGAATGCAGTTTTCACCATGCTGTGGTGAAGTTATTCAGTACAGTGTGTTTTTGTAACAGCATGACAGAGCTTATTTCCCAAACAGCTTCAGGTTTCCCCTCTGTCTTACTATTGTGACTTCCACGTTAGTACTTCAGAGTTGAAAATCTGGTAATAGATGGATGCAGCATTAGCACCAGCTCTGGTAGGTGTGAGAACCATCACACTTCATGGAGCTGTGAACTCCTCAGTATCTGTTTTGCACCTTGCTGCTATCGTAAAGAGGAGGAGAGTGGCCCTTTGCAAAGCTGAGCTCTCTGTGTCCCGCCCAAGTCCTTTATAGATGAGCCAATTTCCTTCCCAAATGTTTGATCACAGTAGTGTTGCTGATGTTCCAAAGACAGCCTGGCAAACGGCTGCTTTTTGCTGGCAGAAAGGACCAGCCTTTGGAAATTCAACTTTGAGTTCACTTCTTCTTGGGAAAATGAGAGCTAGATTTCAATTGGCAAAAAGATTCAGACCTTTAATCTTGGTCACTTGTCCCTCATTTTTCCTTCTGAAATCCAGAAAGGTTATTTAAAAAGCAAAGGACTTTAGTGAAAGGGAAAATAAGCTATAGTTAGGAAAATATTTTCCAACCAGATAACGACAGTCCAGAAAGGGCTTTTGAGTTCTGAAGTATTGGGCTCAGTTAAAAAAGAGTTGGTTTCTTTCCTTGATAATCAATACGCTCTTTCTTGTTTTACATATTTAATTAAACCATGATGGAGAATATTAAACGCATGATATTTCAGAAATTTATCCTGGTTTTGCTGACAGTCCTGGAGCCTCTTTTGTCTTTCAATAAGTTTGCCTCTGACTAAATGTTTCTGATTACTTGGAACTGAAGATTAATTGCTGTATTCAACTTTACCCAAGCATGCAAATGTTTCTGGGAAGCTGACTGTAAACTGGGCCATAAGCAACCCGAGTCCCATAGATCATGTCCCAGGGCCAGCTGCTAGGATACTAGAATATGTTATGTTTTGTTGAGAGATAACACAATCTCTTTCCTGGATGTGCAAAAAATTGCTGGTGATGCAGCTCAGGGGAGACCGGGCCAGAGCTAGAAGAAACTCTGGATGGGAGATAAAATTGTAATTATGGAAACTTCTGCTTGCCTGATGCCTAAGCTCTCCCTGGGCACAAGGAGCTCTCTTCTGCCACATGCGTTTCTGCCCAGATGTTCCTTGGTCTCCATGTGGTGAGGCAGCTGGGTGCCTGGCACACATGTGGTCCCCTGGCCCCGCTGGTGGGTGGCCCTGTCTGCGCTGTGCCGCAGCTCTGCAGGCAGCACTTGGGTGGCTGCTGCTTCTAAAACACAGCTGAAGGGGGAAGGGGCAATGCCCCCTTTATGAGACAGCTTAATACTCACAGCATTTGCCCCAATTTCTCATCTAATCTCTTTTTGAAGAGGAAAGCTACTGGGTCCCACTTCTGATCCAGGAAGGCTTCTTCTTCAGGATTGTTTGGAAAGGGAACAGAAACCCTTCTCCCTGAGTACTTTAGCCATGAGGGCAGATAGCATGGCTGGGTCTTGATTTGTTTCCCTGGCTTAGTGAATGTTGTGTTATGCAAGGCACAGTGGTTTAATTCGGAAGGAAGAACATAGGAATCTCTTCTCTCTGTTCAAATAGGATCCAGACTGGGCACATGGGATAGGAGGAGGAGGACTGAAATCTGACCTCGCATTTCTATGTAGTCTTCAACCACCTCTAAAATTTATGCATCAAAGAAGGTATATTTGGCTATACATTAGCAGAAAAGATGAAGTCCAGGGAAACTTTTGGAGGAAAGGGAGTAGTCTGGTATCTTCAAGGTATGCTTTACTAACACTGAGTTAAATGGCACATGGAAAATGCCCACCTGCCCTCTGCCCTTTCTTGTTATGGAGAATGCCAATATCAGCCAGAGCTGCTGGCACGTGGCAGCTACAAACTGGGGTGCTGGATGCTGTTCAATGGTCCCAGAGGCACGGTGCTTAACAATGGTCCTGAAATCCACTTTGAGACCAAGTACCAGTTTTTTAATATTAAAAAAAAAAAGGCATCCTTTTTCCTCACTGATTGGTGTGTTGCTGGTAACTTTTTAATTTCACCCAGGTCTAAGGCTGACTTTTTACCCCAGAGAAAGCAAGAGAAGCTCTTGAGAAGGTGCTGCTGGTGGTGCTTCTGAATCAGGGCTTCTCGCAAATGATTGTCCTGGATCTCCCATGTCAGGGCTTCCCTTGGCAAGCCCACCTTGAGTTGTGGGTGTCGCTGCTCCTGCACTGCTGCTTGGCCCCATGCAACAGGTACACCACACAACCATGACCTCTTCCTCTGGCAAACCATGGTAAAAATATTGCAAGGAGCCAACTGTGGTTTGTTGTTTTTTGGTGGGTTTTTTTTGTTTGTTTTTTTTTGGTTTTAGGTTGTTTGTTTGGATTTTTTTCCACTTTCCTCTGAAGACTTTCTCTAAAAACTTGTAAGTTGCTCAGAAATTATAAATCACAGTGCACCTCTGCAGCCTGTGATGTCTCTGATGTGATGGATTTAGCAAGCCTGACATGCATGCTTGGAGGAAAGAAGTATACTAAGAAATGTCATGGGGGAGTGCAAGAAGTTGCTATCCCATTTGCTGCTTCACCACTGGAGATTGCAGACCAGTAAAGATGGAGATGGGTAGGGTGATTGCATGCATCTCAACTGTTTCTGGGAGAGCAGCCATGGATCAGGCACTCTTTGTCAGCAGATTGTGCCTGGAGAGTTTCTCAGTGGTGATACAACTGCATCAGTCCAGTAGCTTCTGCACACTGAAAGGGATGTACCCCCTCTTCCTTCCCACCCTGTAGCTGTGGTCCTGCCTCCTCCTTGAGCTGGGAGTAGCACCTGTTGGTTCAGTTGACATGAAGAGCAGAAAAAAAATTAGTTTTTAAGTGGCTGAGTCATGGGGTTTTTGTGGTTTGTTTGTTTGTTTGGCTTTTTTTTTGTAGTTTTTTTTTTGGGAGGGGGGTGCGGTTTTTTTGGGTGTTTTTTCCCCCTCTCTCTAGGTTTAGTGTGCTGAGCTGTCTCTAGGAGGCTGGTAAGCTGGGGATCCCATGCAAAGAGGTGGTAGGATTGGTGAGGAGGGGGGTGATCCCTTTAGTCAACAGTTAGACCAAGCTCAGCTGCGGTGGCAACCACAGCCTAATTAACCAGCAAGAGCTGTGACATGCTCAGCATTTTCCCCTTCTCTGAACGCCACAGAGCTTAGACTAAGCAGCACATTTGCAATGCCAGGAAGAAGTCTATTTTATGCACAAATTAAAACTTTCTAGTTATCTGTGATTTTTAGATAACTTCTTTTATAATTTCTTACTGTATATTTTTTCATTTTTCCCCTTTATTTCTTAGACACAGAGAGAAAGAAAAAGATTTTTTTAAAAAGCAAAAAATCCTGACAGGCAAAATTTTGATGCTTATTCACTAATACAACTAAATTAATAGGGTATTTTTTTGCTTGGTTAGGAAAACGGGATTTTCAAATATTAAAAGAAAAGAGCAGGCAAAGATTGCCAGTTCAGAGGGCTATTTTTGCCAGTAAATAAATAAATTCATGTCAGTAATTTTGAACCACTTCAGATCCTACAGACCAGAAAAGTGGAAAGCCACTCCTTGAATTTTAAGATGTTTGTGGAAATAATTCCCTTTGTCCTACAATGAGAATTAGGGGATCTGCTCAGACCTTCCTGGTGGTTTCAGTGAAGGAGATGAGAGGGCTGGACTTGCTTTTGCATACGCAAAGAGCAATAAAACAAGCAGCCAAATGGTCAGAGAAGTCCCCGTAAACATATCAAAGTTTAATGTTCAGTTTATGTAGCGGGCCTTGAATGTCTATAGAAGATGGATTTAAGCTGGGCTGTCAGGCTTGGAAGCAACACAGGCACAAATGCGTACTTGGTTTTCCAGCTCTGCTGAGAGGACAGTAACAGGGGAAGGAAGGGGGACCAGAAAATGGGTAAGACTTTAAACCGCTGTTTCATGAGTGTTTGGTATGTGAATGCATATCAACATGTATAGAAAAGGAAAGATGTGCAGCGTTTGCTTTGTTTCTTTTTTCCTTCTTTTTTTTTTTTCTTCTTGTGCAGCCCTGTCACTTAACATAGAAAACACCAGGAACTCAAACAAGCAACAGCTTCTGCCATTGATGCCTATAATAGGACTGTGCTGGTGATAAATTACAGCAATGAGCTTGTTAGCAGAGTCCAGGCCTTAAACACTTGCTTAGTTACCGTAGCTATAGCTCCAGATCATCAAAGTGCTCGAGGGGACCCAATGCCTGTGACAGGAGAGCGCCTCTAACTCAGGCTCTGCCGGGGAAGAAGGGGCAGGATTTCCATCTCTCTGCCTTACAGGGATGTTAGCAAAAAGACTCAGCAGCACTCAGTACGGCCCTACTTTGCTGCAAAGATAAGTAGTGACAGCATTTTTTACCCTTTTCTTTTACTGTATTATTTGACCTCCTGTGAAGGTGTGAACTGACTAGTTCTATAAAGAAAAAACTGCCTGAACCTATTCTGCAGGCAGAAACAGCTTCTCTTCAGTCTTCCATGAAAAGATTTAGATGAAACAGAAGATGGGAGCTTGTTTCACTCAATACTGATCAAAGTAATGTAATATGTATTTGCTTTTCTCAGTTACAGGCCTGAAATGGGAGGCTGTAGTGAAAACACTTATTTTTTCTTTTTTTTTTTTTTCCCCCTCTTTTACAATCTTATCATTTTAATGCTGCCTGCTATTTATGCCTGAAGGAAGGGAAAGGAGAGAACAATAACTTGAAGCGCTGTGACCTAGGTTTAGGGCAACAAGAGCTGAGGAAATTCAGCAGCAGATCCACAGTTGCAGGCTGATGGAGGCAGGCCAGGAGGAGGAGGAGGCAGAGGAAGCAGTAGCTCATAGCTGCATCTGCTGGCTCAGTGCAGCTGAGGGCCTCCTTTACTGGTGCTGCGTCAGTGCCTGTGTGCTTGGTGGTCAGGTTTGATGGCCTCATCTGTCTGGCTTCAAAATTTCACCCATGTCTGGTGCACTTCTGATCCGTGGCAGAGCCAGAAAAACTGCCCAAGGAGAAAAAAGCAGTGTCCAGGTGGGGTCCCTGCACCTGTGAAGCACAGCCATGGCCTCAGGACTCTGCTGCTTTGGCTCAGTCAGACTGTGGTTTCTCTCCGAGGGGTGCCAGGGGCTTTTCCAGCCCCCTTAGCCCATGGTCTTTGCAGCATGAAGCACAGTGAGGGAGTTACCCACCATGGAGGTGGAAACAGGAGGAAAATAGTTTGTGCAGCTCCTGCCAGGAGTAGAAGAGAGCATGGAGTGCCTATGACATTGGGAGATTTAGTGTCAGGGAATGGGACAGGTGGTGCAGGGATGTCCCTGGAGGAGATACAGAGCAACTGTGAGATAGAGGGACCTTGAGAAGTTATGGGGTGGGATGAGAAGGCCAGAAAGGTAGCAGCTTTTCGTACAGCTACGTTTGGGGTGACGTATCAAGTGCGTTGCTTTTGAATGGGTAAAACAAATCATTGAACTTGGCTGTGTTTGGATGTCTGACCATCTGTGTGCTTAATTACTGTCCTTTTCTCTTTTAGGATCTGGTCCAAGCTACAGTAAAGTCAGCAGAACCTTGTTCACTTAATGGATTGTACCATTTAGGGCCAAGATATTTTTTCCGCAAATACTTTATGATTTGGGTGGTGAGCAGGAAGGCAATTGGCCGGTCCTGTTTCCTTTCCTTGCAATTAATTTTGGGCAGTGAAAATTTTGTTCTTTTTAGAAAATATCTTTTTTTAAACCAGAATGTTTGTTTTTGCAAAATTATGTGTACTTTTAAGAAAACTTTTAATGATTGAATGAAAAAAAACAATGCAGATTTTTTTGTGGTTCTACATTTCTAATTTATTATTTTTTCTTGTCTCCCTTTTAAGAAGCTAAAAGGGAAGGAATGAAAGGAGTAATTATAAACTTTTTCAGTAAGAGACTTTTGAAACTGAGCATCTTGAAAAGCCCAAAAGAAAAAAAAAACCAGTTTATACAGAGTATGACAAACTTCTTGCCTCTGACCTTGAGTATATTTAACTTAAATAGAGTTCATAGGAATTCTAGGCAGTCACCTGGAAGGAGAAATAATCACAGAATGGTTTGAGTTGGAAAGGTCACCTTGTCCAATCCCCTGCAATAAACAGGTACTTCAACTAGATCAGGTTGCTCAAAGCCCTGTCCAGCCTGATCTAGAATGTTTCCAGAGATGGAGCATCTGCCACCTCTCTGGCCAATCTGTTTCAGTACCTTCGCTGTAAAAGAATTCTGCCTTATGTCTAGTCTGAGTCTTCCCTTTTTCAGTTCAAAACCATTAACCCTTGTCCTGCCACAGGAGGCCCTGCGAAGAAGTCTGTTCCTCTCTTTCTTATAAGCCCCCTTTAGGTCCTGGAAGTAGGTCACCCCAGAGCCTTCTCTTCTCCAGACTAAAGAACCCCAACTCTCTCAGCCTTTCCTCGTAAGGAGAGGTGTTCCATACCTCTGATCATCTTCATGGTCCTCCTCTGGAGTTGCTCCAACAGTTCCATATCCTTTCTGTGCTAAGCACCCCAGAACTGGGTGCAGCATACCAGGTAGGGTCTCACCAGAGCAGAGCAGAGGGACAGAATCACCTCCCTCAACCTGCTGCCCACACTGCTTTGGGTGCAGACCAGGACACGATTGGCTTTCTGGGCTGCCAGTGCACATGTTGTCAGCTTGTGTCCAGCCTCTGATCCACCAGCCTCCTAAGTCCTTCTTGGCAGGGCTGCTTGTGATCTGCTCATCCCCCAGCCTGTATTTATATTGGAGGTGGCCCCAAAGTGCAGCACTTTGCATTTGGTCTTATTAACCCTCATGAGATTCTTGTGGGTCCACTTCTCTAGCTTGTCCTGGTCCCTCTGGATGGCATCCCATCCCTCAGGTGTGTCAACAGCTCACAAGGGAACTTCAGGTTTTTCAGTTTTCCATTTAATTTGAAATCTGTGGGACAAAAATGCTCTCAATTTGTTAGCATCCATCTTTCAAATTCAGCAGATCACTGTCAATAGGACAGCTCAGAACTGGAATATTACTGAACTGGAAATGCGGTTCAGAATTAAGATGCAGTGTTTCAGAGAGGGGGGCTTATGTGTCAGTGGACACATACAAAGATGCTAAAGAAGGCTACAGGTAGATATCAAGGTCTTATTCACTCTGAAAGTCGCTGTCTTGTATATTCAAGCTTCCGGTTTTCCGTTTAAACCAATATTTATACAGAATGAAAATATTCACACTATAAAATTTTTAATATATAAACCCCAGTATCCCCCTAATTATTCAGTCAGCTGTTTGGATGTGTGCACTGACAGGGACAGTATGAAGGAACAGTGGCTTGAGTGTTTTTTAGTGTGAAGGCTGTTTTTATCTGTATTAGCAACTGTTCAGTAGGCAGCAAGTCCTCAATAACAAATTTTTTTTAATCCTGATTTTGTTTTATTTTTTCACATTTCCTTATTTCTGCAGCTTGCCCATCAACTTCATGCCAGTCCTGGTCAGGCTCATCTGAGGGATCAGAGGCAGTGAAAACTGTCCAGTTTCTGGGTGGGTTTTTTTTCTACTGCATGGCTTTGTTTATAAGATTTTATTTTTTTTTCATTTCTATAAAGAGCCTTTCATTACACAGAACCCCTGGCACCCTCAGTGGATTTACTGAGAAGCACCAAACAGGTTTTTAACATGTTGCAAAAATGCAGCCACCTCTGAGGAAGAATGTGTTATTTTTGCTGTTTGGGACAAAGTGTAAGACAAAAATATCTGCCTGGACTCAAAGTGTGGAGCACTGGGAGGTGAATTTCTAGGATGTTAAGTTTATGGAGTTAGAGAGGATATAGAAGGTGTGTTTAGGTACTAGCTGGGTCTTATTAGAGAGATGACATCTCCTTGATCCCTTTTCTCATGTCATAAGATCAGATATAGATTAGGGAAACAGTATGCAGTCTAGATCAGAAAGTAATTTTCTCTCTTGGTGGCTTCCTCTAAAATACTATTGTGATTGAAAAATATTGATCCTTTTGATGAAGTGTTTCAGAAGGGCTTAACATACAACTGCGGGCCCATACCCAGCAAAGCACAATGACATTTCAGTGTGTAGAAGGCTCTGCTCTTGCTGAGGTAATGAGGGACCCCACAGCTGTGTTACTCCAAGGTTTCTCATAGTAATTTTCCATGAAGCTATGGAAAAATATTTATCCTTCCTTCTATAAACATGTCTGTAAGAGATTTAAGGGAAGGCGTGCATGCAGATACACAGAGAGAAAGTCCCCTTACATAGCCATAAGTAACAAAATGCCTGTTTTAATATTCTAAGAGGCTTCAAGAAAACCTGTGTTTTCTGTCACTGACTCCACTTTTGTGTGTAATTAGACACAATATATGTAGTATGTCTCAGGTTCTTGTCACCTTTTGTCACCTCTGTGTCAATCCATGTGCTGGGAGGGCCATTCTCTGGGATAGTGTAGATTAAAGAAACTGTGCTTACTTCATGTTCTGCAGTAAGTCTGGGGTGCAGAACATGAAAATAATCACTTATGAAGATGACCCACCTCTCTCTTTATTCTCTCCCTGCTTATCCATATCTGGATCTCTTGTCTCTCCTCCCAGGACAGGTCTTCACGCAGTTCCCACCTCCAGTGTAATATCACTGTAAATCAGTGATATTACATTGCAGCAAGGCCCTTTGTAATAGTGAGGCTGGTGCTTTTATCTGCAGTTATGTCTTCCCAGCATCTTGCCAACATGCACAGTAAGGTAAAAGGGAGAGCCAAGCACATGCCTACCCTCAAATGGAAAGTTGTGTTTATGTGGTTGTGGTTATGGTCGGACAGTAACCAGCTTTGCATTCCTGGGCATACACAAGAGATGTGTCTGAATTTTCTGAGTCTGCCAGTTCACCCAACATTATTTCAACAAAAGGTCTTTGATTAGGTCACAGAATGCAAGATAAGAAAGGATTCTTTTGACCAGGCACTGTTTCTCTTGCTGATTCACAAATCTAGGACCTACAAGGATGGTCACAGATTCAGATGACTTTTCTGTGGGAGGAAGAATCTGAACAATCTTTCTGAGGCTAAGTGGAGATGATCTGGCCATTACTGGATTAAATCTTTTTTCAAGCCCAATCAGGTAGGCCATGATGCTATTTTTCTCTGCAATGGGCAGCTTTCCCTAAAAAACCCCACTAAAAAACAAACAAACAAACAAACAAACAAACAAAAACCTAAACAAACAAACAAACAAAAACCTAAACAAACAAAAAACTGTGCCCAAACCCCCAAAACAACCAAAAAAACCAACCAACCAAAAAAACCCAACCCCTCAAAACACCAACCAAACCTGTCCTGTAGAGCTGGTCAGACAGTCAAACTTGTAAGAGTTTTGTGGAGAATCATGCTGCTTTGAAATTCGTTCCTGGTCTGCAGTTTGAATGAAAACTACAAGTTTTGAGAGTTTCTCACTTGTCATCGTTTTTCCTAAGTTTTAATTTCCAAATTTTTGCCTGTTATATGTTTGAAACAGTGCCAAGGTGTTCAGTGCCAAACACATACCATATTTTGACTTAGAATAGGAATGGTATTTCAATCAATAGATGGACTGAAGTCAGAACAGGATCCTACCCAACACATACACACATGGTCTAATTCAGCTATTCTGTGCTCATATTGTAGGCAATAGTATAGGAATAAAAAACAAGAAAGATCATGTAGTGGGATTTTAAATGACATTTCTTAAATTTCCTCAATTAAATTTTAGATACTTGTTCAAATGAGGCTTTCCCTAGCATTAATTGAATTTTAAGAAGAAAATGTGCTTTTATCAAATCAGACTTTTGGAAAGTTGTACTGATCGTGTTTTATTACTCAGCTGATCGTGTTTTATTACAAAAGGGTTTTTTCCCTTTTGTGCTTCTGGAAAATGCTGGTTGCAGGGCTTTCTTTTTTTTTTTTTTTTTTTTTTTTTAACTGAAACATCAAATATACTAGTGAAGACTTGTATTTGTTAGAGACCCTCTGTCAAGGAGGACGCCACTAGGGCTGCTTATCCTGATACCATATTTAATTTCTACTTGGAACTTTTAGCACTAATATCACAAATGGGGATATAAGGGGCTGTAGGCACATCTTGCTATCAGTTGCTGTATTCTGCAGGCCAAAAGGACTTGGCTGTTTCTGTAAGGAAGAATTATGCCTCCAACATTATAGAAACATTGGCCTTGGTAAGGAAGCTCAGGTGATGGAATACTATCCCACTCCTAGCTAAGCTGTTCTACTGATACTTTTTTTTCCAGTTTAGAACTTGTTGCCCTCTTTTGATCTGAATTTTATTTTTGTTTCAGTTTCCAGACACTGTCTTTTTCTTCCAAATTACATATCTATCTATATGACCTCCAAGCCTACTGATGTCCAACCTGTACCTCCCCTGGCGCAGCCTGAGGCTATGTCCTCTCATCCTGTTGCTGGTTGCCTGGGAGAGGAGGCTGACTCCTGCCTTGTTACAGCCTCCTTTCAGGTAGTTGAAGAGGGTGATAAGGTCTCCCCTGAGCCTTCTTTTCTCCAGGCTGAGCAATTCCAGCTCCCTCAGCCTCTCCTCATAGGACTTACCCTATAGACCCTTGATCTGTCAGTCTTTGTTACTGCTTATCATATTTTTGTCACATTCAAGTGTTATCTGCAATTATTTTATACATATTTATTTCTTTGGGTTATTAATATTGGTATTGGAGCTGTTGACCACAACATGGACAGCTGCAGGATTTCACTAGAAACACACCCTCTGGCCAAAGGCCATTGCACTGCTGGTCTGCACTGCCCATTGTGAGCCTTCAATGGACTGTGAAGAATTGCTGGTTTTAGTGGGTCTCTGTAAAGCACAGGGACCTATAAAGCACCTTGTGAAATCATGGATCTAGATCAGAACTTCTGTAAGACAGAGATCCCATTGCCGCTTTCATATTTTACACATCATGTCCAAAATCTTGCAGTGTAATTATTATAGTGGTAACAACTATATTCTGCCTGACATAGAAATTCCCTTTCCTGCCTGAGTATGGCCTGAGTATATTTGAAGACACTGGTCTCTAGGGTCATCATTCCCTCTTACTTGTACCTGATACTTCTGGCTTAATAACACTTGGCAGAGATGAATTTGACCTTAGCTTGCTCGTGGCTGACTACTGTTGATTCCAAGTTATGACATGCAACGAAGCTGGGGATCTTATTGCCACAAGGGATCAACATACCTCCAGGACTTAGCAGGATCCTAGAAAGAAAGAGAAGCTCATTTGTATGCAAGCAGATGAGTAAGAACATCCATAATTATGTGAAGAAGGTACTGGCCTGTCATACACAAGACCTGCTTCGTTTTCTAGATTACCATCAGTCATCTTTTATCCTTTCCTGCTTTACTTTTCCCTTTTTCCTCCTTCCTCTAACATAACATAGTGCTTCAGTCTGCCTAGGTTTTAATTCATTCAACAGATATATGATGTCAAACAATATTCTAGATGGTTCTCATTGTAATAAAAAGAACTAGTCAATTCCTTGGCCAATATATAACATTAATTCAGAGGGAGGAGTTTTTAGGAAAGTAATCAAACTGCATATTTGGTTAGCGGAAGAAGGTGAATGATTTTAGAACAGTTGTAGCCGTTCCTCTCTTCTTATGGGATTTACACCCACGTAACTTGGGAATGTGTTGAACCCTGTGCCTTGATGTCTGCTCCTTCTAGTAGCCCTTCACTTTTATATTGGCTAAGCCTTATTTAAATGTTGTCCCTGTCAAATTGGAAAGAAACAGAAAGGAGAATTTTGAGAATGAGACAAAATATGATGTAACGATGCTAAAATAAACATGGTACAGGAAAGGCAGGAAAGTCAAGCTCAGTGAAAGCTGTAGAACAAGCTGAAAATCTTTGTGTGGAAGGTTTTTTCCAATGGAAAATGCCGATTGATCCATCCCCTTGTGAAAAGGTGTTAATTTCAAGTAAACCTTATTTAGAAGGAGTGATTCCACTCCTTGGAAAAAAAGGAGAAAAAAATGGAGAAAACCACTTCCCATAACATTACAGTCTTCTTTTGAAAGTTTGAAATTACTGCCATTTTGTCTTTGATATTATTCAGACTGTTTTAAAATTTTGATTAGCTGGGATTTTCAATTTCTTTTTAGCTTTTTCTTTTTTTTCCCAAATGGATTTGTTAATTAGCAGTGTTTGATTTCTTTCTTTTTCTTTGCCTTTTTCTTTTTTTTTTTAAATGCTGGTTTATCCCACGAAGAAAAAAAATAGTTATGTTATGCAAGTCATTTATAAGGAAAGGGTAGTTGAGCAAAAGTAATCTCATGAGGAGAGTCTACAAAAATAATAGAGAAAATCTTGTACAGAGGTACCTACAGCAGCACCTGATGCTGAACCAGGGGTACGAGTGGCAGGATCTCCAGGGCATGCATTATTGGATATACATAAACAGACTGTTGGGAGGTATTTTAGTGAGACCTCCATCCTGCATGGTGGCCAGCAAAATCTGTCATTGTGTTTCAGCAGGAAGAACCCAAGCTTCTCTTTTCCTGTGACCTTCTTGATCTCAGGTTTCCATTTGAAAACCAAGAGTGAAGGATGGTCCCAACTGGCCACAGCTCATTTCCTTGGCATAGGATGGCAAACTCACTTTCTTGCTTGGTGTTTGGATTCTTCAAAGCTTGAAAGAGGCTGGCAGGGCCCATCTGCTTGTGTTACTGGCTTTTGTACAGTTTAAATTCATGGTCCTATGGAGCTCACTTTGTCATTTCTGACCACTCAGAGGTGACCATCCCAGAGCTCTGCTAGAAAACACTGTGCTTCCTTACTGCCAGGACAAAGTGGATAGGGAGAAGATGGACCTTGAAGGCCAGAATAGAAAAGCAAGATGGAAAGCAGTATGTTTTTGTAGGCTGGCTTCTAGTCAGATGAAAAGCAGCTACTTTTCATTTAAAAGTACAAGTATGAACAATTAAGGAGGACCCAGGTGGGTGGCAGGGGTAACACTGTGTGGGATTTTGCTTGGGGAAACTGAGCCAGGGAGAAACAGTAATTGTCAGCCAAACATAGTTATTGAAGTCTGTTTAAATGGCCCTAAAGGAAGGAAAAAACAAAAAAAGATTCAAGTGCTAAGTACTCTCTCTATGAGACTTGAAGCTTGGCAAAGTAACTCTCTCTCATGTCTTTGTTCGAAAAAAGAAGGACTTTGAAATTTATTTTTTTTTACAGAAACATTATTGCATCAATGAGAGAACAGACTCTGTCATCAATTTTTCCACTTAATGGAAACAATTTTGGCTAACTGCCTGGGGTAAGCAGACTAAGAACTGATATGCGGCTGTGTTGCTTCCATGGCACACACAGCCTACAGAGCTCTAAGTGTCCAGGTGACATTATTCAAGAGAGATTTTTATCTTGGCTCCTTAGTCAAAAGAATGTAGGTACAATGTTTTGCAGCTGTGATTTGTATCTTCTGAGCCAGGAAGGAAGTTTTAGCTGTAGTAACCCTCTGTAAGTACCGTCCTGGAAGAAGCAACACGTACTGGAGGGGTTAGATGGAGAAATGGGGACAGCTTAGCTTGTGAGGAGGACTGTGATGCTGCACCTTTGCCAGTAATGGTTTGCTGTCATGTGTTGGTCTGTGAACTGTGGCAGATCAGCTGTTGTTTCACAAACAGCAGAGCTGTCCTGGCAGGAAGGGTGAAAATCTCTGATGTGGGTGTGGGAGGGAAACCTGGGGAACTACTGCAGAAGCTGCAGGGTAAGCCTTCATGAATCAGAGCGCTCACTAAGAGACACAGGTTTAGCAGCTACCTGGAGACATAAACACATGCCTTTGTTGCTGTGCTGTGGAGCAGCATGGAGACTGCAGGGAAGTAACCTGTCTCTGTGCCAGCAGCTGCTGCTGACCTGTCCACAAATTAGCATTAGAAATAAGCTTGAAAAATGCACAGGGGCCCATGTTCCTGAGATCTCTGTCTGGGAGGGAAACAAAACATGTTTTAGAAATAAAAGCAAAAAGGAAAGTCTGATAGCACAGTCTGCTGAGCCCAGCATTCCTGCTTCTCACAAGAACAATGTTCCATGATAATGTTCCTGTTGTATAGGAAGATGAGGGGATATGCTAGTAGGATGATTATATCTGGTTTGCTGTCACTTAGCATATGAAAAGCTTGCTAAAAGTTGGGTGGGTAGTAGGAATGAGTTGTGATGTTAGAAGAACCTGCTGAGCCACCTTTACAACTACAGCATTATTACAAGAGAAAGGCAAAACCCAGACGAAGGGACCCACCTCCTCTGCAGTAACAAATGGCTTCAAGGTGGGTGACCAGAGTTCCTGGAGCAATCTTTTGTCTAATGCAGGTTTGATCCCAGCCAGCGCTTAACCACCATCAGAAACCATATTAAAGACATGTTCTCTTGCAGGACCATGAAAACAGAGTTTTTAAACTATGTCAACTGGCATGTTTAGTTAGCTTTTGATAAAAGGTATGACACAAAATTTTGCTACTTGAAAAACACAGACTAGTAAAAATGAACCTGTTTTCCTGTTGTAGCCATGGCCTAAAGCTGTACAGAGATTATTGATATTTTAATAGTGCTAGAAGATTTCAGCTGTCTCCTTAACCATTTTCAGATCTGGTTTGTTTTTGTGATGTAGATGGGATGTGCCTGTTTTAGTTGAGCTTGCTAATAATCTGGTGTGAGGTGCAGCATGGGCAACTTCCAGAGAGCTGGAATGAAGGCCAAGAAGGCAGCATGCAGAAGTAATCAGGCCAGCACAGCATTGCTGGCTGAGCGTTCAGGTTAGCGCTCATCCTGCCCGAGTCCTCTTTCACAAGCATGCATTTTAATGATGAGTTAAATGAGCTTGCTTGTTTAATTGTGCGATGCTTTTTGGCTTCAGGATTGAATCATCCTCAGTGCACATCCACGGGAGAGTGGGGGAGTTCCTGGCAGGGCGCCGGGCATGCCCAGGCCAAGGGCTGCGGCCGCAGCTGTGGGCCCTGCAACCCAGCACACTGGAGGTGTTTGTTGCTTGTCTACCACTCGCCATCCTCGTACACCAGGGTCCTGTCCTGTCCCTATGCTTCCCAACTGGATGGGCTGCACTGGCTGGTGACAGATGCTGCTACTTCAGTTTGTCTAACAAGCTTCGGTTTTTTACTCCCCCTCTAAATGTAAACATTTTTATACCTGCTAAAATTAAGTACAGTTAAAAGGAGAAGGGAAGCAGGAAAGCCGATTAGCCGGCTATCTGTTTAGCTCTGAGAAATCCCAAGCTCAGGTAACAGTAAGCAGCGCCAATTTCGGGGTTTTTGCAGGTATCTAGGAGAGTCTTACCTGTTATCTGTATAACACAGGATGAGGGATACATGTACTGGATACATGGCTGGAGGGCTGGGGAATTAAAAAAAAAAAAAAAAAGAGGATGTCTCATATGGCTTAAATATTTACATAGTTTTAGTTGAGTAGGAGAAGAATATTTGAGTTCAGTTGACCCAAACACAAATGGTGTGTTTCTTCAATTCCATGGGGTAAGGGACTCCTTCAGCTGAAGTCCTTTTCCCTCCCACCTACATTTTTTGCTACAATACCTCCTGCTAGTGTTGTTTGAACACCAGTTCTCAGTATCCTTTTCTTTGCCATCAGTTTTGGCTCCTTCTGGACTGACCCTGCTGCTGGGTAGGTAGAAGCCAGAAGTTCTGAAAAACAAATGTTTTTCTCTGTGTACCTGTCTTGCTTCCAAGACTGGTGATGGTAATTCCTGCAGTACACACACCTCCATCCCAACTCCATATTTTTATCGCTATTAGATTCCTGAGGAAGGGGACATGACTCTGATAGGATTATGAGCAAATTCATTTTGTGCACTGTTGTTTTACATTCTTAGTACTTGAAACCTATTTTATCTGCATGTGTGATTAACAGCATAAGTCACTGTAGATGTATATATTTGTAGATTTTTGTCAGCTAAAGAACAAAATTTAATTTCCCCAGAGCTTTCCTTGTGACCCTTTTGCCTTCATCCCACCTTTCTCCCCCCTTCCTTCTTTTTCCTTGCTTTTAGGAGTGCTGACAAAGAATCCAGCATAAACTTGGCTGCTCTCTCCTTCATTTGTGCTCCTCCTTCAAATGGGTTGTCTTTTGTGGTCATGGTTAGGACTTGGAAGTTGCCTGATCTTAGAAACAAGCTATGGCTTTCTGCTCTTCTCCTGTTACCTCAGCATGTGCAGCCCTGGCAGTGTTAAGGTCTGTTCAGGCATGTCAGTCCACCAAAGCCTGAGGTTAAACAAATGTGACTGGCTTTTGGTTTAATCTAAGGGCAAAGAAAAACACAGAGTTATTAGTTGGTTTTTTGATATATTTTAAAGAAAAATATCCCTGATTTCAAGTTATGCTATAAATGTTTTGGCCCTGATTTTACTTTTGAATGGTTGATAGAAATGGGTGCTTTTGTTAGAGGAGCTACAATGGACAGCAGGTCATACACAAGCAACAGTTTTAGAGAGCTTCCTTTGCTCCCAGGAAATAGAAATTCCCTGTACCTACTAGAATTGTATCTTGGCAACAGAGATGATTTCTTCAGGATCCCTGAGTTGCCTCAGGGATGCCTTGCAGGATGAGATTGTACAATGTCTTGGCTTCAGTGGTAGACCTGAGTGAAAACACTTCCCATCCCTCCTCTCCTCCTCCCGCTCATGGCTTTGTCTGTGCCAGTCAGCTGTCTGCATGGTGGTGGTGATGGTGAGTGAACTGCACAGAAACTGCTCTGAATTAAATCATCCCCAGTCCTCAGGTCTGTGGGAGGAGGAGAGGGTGAGGACCTGCAGTGTAGAAGGGGAGCAGGCCCACCATTGCAGACACAGAGGTGATGGTTTGCAAAGCCAGTGTCTCTCTCTGCGGTGTGTGTCCCTCCTCCCCATCACAGAGGATGAAGGGTTCCTGGTGTCCCAGAAGGTTTACCAAGGTCTGGGTAGGCAGCAAAGATCTCTCCTGTCCATCCTTCATTCTGTTTTGCTGTTGGTTGCACAGTGTTATGTTGACATTTTCTGAGGAGTCAATAAAAGCAGAATACATGAACACTGGAATGAAGTGCTGAAGGCTGCATCAGGTGATCCTGCACTGTTAGCCCACCCTTGTCTTCATTTACCTGGAATAAAACTGAATCCAGGGTGGAGCTGAGCAAAAAAGAATAAGCAGAGGTTCTTGTAGGGAGAAGGATAAAAAATCTGCCCAAGAACAGTGAACTAATTGCGGTAAAAATGCATTTGGAGGATATATCCTTTCTGTTTACAAATATTATGCAAACATTCTTTTTTTTATTTAACCAACTTTTCATCTTGCTGGCTAACCCAGTGAATGGTTAGAGGGAGCATAACTGAGTCTGGAGAGTACTTGTACATGATTTGAATATTTGTTATTTGTTTTATCTCTGTTGGTTGCTTGCAGTATACTGTAATTTTTCTTTCCTTCATTTTTTGATACCTGCCTTGGGAATTCCCAAACCACAAGAAATTTTTACATTAGCTCTATGAATGCTTTCAATGCAAATAGGTGTGCCAGTCTTTCAGCATATCTTCATTAATGGATATATGTTTACACAAGAACCTGCAGTGTTATCCATGTTTGTGAACATTCTGGAAGATGGAACTAAAATGTTATGAATGTTTGCAGTAAGCTCACGAAAAGAAACTTTGAACACTGTGAATTTGTAGGGTTTTCTTGAACAAACACCTGTAAATACTTCTCCTTTCCCCTGCTGTACTCTTTTCTCAAGTATGCATGTAGCTGGGAAAAGCAACACCTGTATTTTTTTTGAAAATGAGAGCTTCATCACCTATTGCAGAAAAGGATATATTTTCATGAGCTCAATATAAAATATTCTTTAAACTTTTGTTGTGGAGTAAGGGGAACTCTGGACTATTGAGCTCAGATACTTGCAGAGAGATGAGGGGTAAAATGCAGGTTGAATCCTTCCTCTCCTGCACCATCAGTTACTGGAAGTAAAACCTCTCTGTACTGGCAAAACGGGAGTGCAGTCTGGAGCATATGTGATAGTCCCAAAGCAGAGAGCAGTGTGGTGCTGATCTGGCCACAGGGGCTTCTCACTTGGCTTGGTTAGTGATGGAGATTGCCTGCAAGAGCCCTTTGGTAGGGTCATGGGGTGGAAGCACAGTCCTGTTGCTGTTCCACCCACCTGAATGAAGGCAGTTCACCTGGGATGTCTCCTCTCCTTATCGGGCATTCTCTGAAATGAGAGTGCTCCAAGTTCCCACATGCAGCCCTATTTCTTTATAAAGCCCTCCTGCAGAGATGTCTATTACAGCACCCTTTTGTCTCCATCAAGATAGGGAAATTCCACGTAATTAGTGAAGGCTGTTGGTGTATTACATATGGTTGTCCCTTAAAATTTGTCTCGGCACACATGTGACACACTCTGTCTATGCTTGAATTGTTTGTTTTGACTAACTCTCTTTTCCCTGACAAAAAATTCTTTTTCTAGTTTGAGAGAGGGTTATATGGGTTTTGGTTGTGTTTTTTGTTTTCTTTTTAATTTCGGGCCTTGGTATTTTAGAAATTCTTGAGTAGTCTTTGAAGGTAGTTTCATGTTGGAGCAAGTGTAATCCCTTTTTGCAAAAGAGGAGACAGCTTTGACTCTTTTTTTTATTTTTTTTTTTTCAGAGGCATAGAGTTTTCAGAAAGTATATGCATATCTATCAGTCAGCTGCTTTTTAGCTTTTCCTTTGTGTCTTGCTGTTCAAGTCTCAGCAGAAAGGATGTTGTGTTGTCTGCCGTGTCTGCGGTTTTGCCCTGTGTTTGTAGAGAATGTATGTATTTACTATTTTGGTGAAATATATGCCTGTCCGTTATTATGTTATACAAATGGGCTTTATCTGTTCAGCCCATGTTGCTTGATTCCAAATGCATGATTTGTCCTAAGGAAATAATTTAATTCTGGCAGTACCTCCTGGTTTTCGTTCTGACAGGCCTTATCAGATAGCGTACACTTTGAAATTTGCATGTCCCTTCCTTTTTGTCTGTTGCTTCTACTAGCTCAGGTAGAAGTAACATCGAACCTATGCATGGCCTGGTACGTATGCAAGTGTTGTAATACACTCTAAAAGTTTTGGGGTTGCTATCATTAACTCTGACAATATATTCTTTTGTGGTTTATGGTCGATTTTTACTCAAATGGTTTCACTTCCTTATCTACTCAGGGCAGATGAACAGATCTGCCGTTAGATGAATTGAAACAGGAATATAGAAATACATATTGTGGTTGTCAGGATGATGCTTTTGGTCTTTCCAGACCAAGCTCAGGATATACAAGCACAGCTGCCCCTCATACATGGTCCACCTCCAAGCATGCAGGAACTAAACCAGCATTTCACAGCAAGACTATAGACTTTACACAGAAAGCTGCAAGGTTGTCCAAGGCAGAGAAGACACGCTGTACTACTAGAAAAGGACTTATTTAAAATTTGTCTGCTGTTGGTTATATCTTTTGCTCTTCTGCATCTTTGGTACTCTTATGTGGCTTGTTACTGTAAGAGACTATACTATGATACTGTCAAAGCAGAAATTTTGAATTTATAGCATTAATATTTCTCAGTCACAGGATTAAAGTGATTTCTCCAACAGACCACCTCCTGAAGTGTGCTGAGATTGGTACTTGGGTGTTTGGAGAACTGCTAGGGTAGCTTGGACCACTGAATGCAGGGTAACGTCTAGAAACTTAGAGAATAATGCTTTCAGGAAAGGGTTTATGACAAAACACGGTTCGTGCAGAGGAGGTAATAAATGCTGGACAGCTTTGGCTTTTTGCCTATCTCTTCATGATTAAATGTCAAATTTGGTGTCAGAAATAAGCAGTCTCCTTTGAATACAGTAAATCAGAAACTTAGAGAACTTCATAACACACACAAGCAAAGAACCCAAATGCCAACAATACAAACCAAAAAGGCTGTGACACTGCTCTAAGTACATTAAAAAAAGCAGAAAGGGTCAGATACTGTTGCAGCATTGATACCTGTTATATATTCCAGAAGGACCAGGGAGTGGCAGCTTGAAGAAGCCTTTGTAAAGTGCCAGGTGCACTCCGGAAACTTCTTCAAACTACAGGAAACGCAGGAAGTATCACATGCAAAAGGTTTTCATCAGCCATTGCTGGGAAGTGCTTTGTTAATACCATTGGTGCAAAATGGATGAGTTGTGTGAACATCAGTTCTCAAAAGTCGAACCATACTTTAGCAATGAGAACAGAAACGAGGTAATTCTGAACGGGGCTGCTCAGAAAGCTACAAATAAGCCTGATAAATATGAAAACTGTGTTGCAAGACAGTGAAGTAGCTCACATCAAACAGAGAGAAGAAAAAGTATAAAAATAAACTAAGGTTTTTTTTCAGGAACAAAGGCATAGAGGAAAGCAGGAAAATATGAACAAATAAAAAGGAAGTCCTGGGGAGAAGAAAATCCTGCCATAGTGAAAAATGCTCCAAGTACAGTGCCACCTGCATCAATTGTAGCAGACGGTATCATTATGGGAAAGTTTGTAAGCATACGTAGGCAAAAAAAAAAGAAAAAAAAAACCTGTACAAGACAGTGCTCCAATACTAAAATAACAATGTGAAATGGTTATAAACATCAGTCTAACACCAGCACAGGGCAGCTGCATGCAGACAGGAAACTGTATGCCATGTAGTGGGTGCATTATCAGTAAAGTCGTTGCACTATTAAAGGGAAGAATGTGAAAATATAATCAAGTACTGTAATAATGGATGATCCTCATTCCTCTATGTCAATATAAAACACAGGGAAGACATCAAGGGGAGCTGTACAAGATGAAAGTGCAGTTTAGTATTGACGCTCCTAGTCAATAAATTCATTACAAATAATAGTTACTAATAAATGCATTACACTTATGACCTACAGGATGGGATAGACAAGTGATTCATATAATAGAGACATAAGGACCTGTAGAAATCTAGTCTCAGCAGACATATATTGTGGTATCCCTACAACAAAACTGCTGAAAGATTATCAAAATGTTTTTGAAGGTCTGAGATTTCTTCCAGGCACTCTGCACCTGGAAAAAGATTAAAGAATTCAGCTGCTGTAGCACTTGCCCCACAGAGTAATTGCTGTATGAGGAGGAAAAAATGTGAGATATAGAGAAATTGGGGGGAGGGCGAGCAGGGAAGGTGACATTGCCAGTTGTAAAGTCTACACAGGCAATCAACATATGGTCATCATGGAAAAACAGCTGAGTTGTGATTTTGAAAAGCTGAGCACCTTGGAGCTCAGTACAAAGTGTGTGTAACCGGGGAACCAGTGGTGAAAATTAAAAGCAGCCATCTTTGGCACTGAGTATTGAGGGTACTGGCAAGTGGATAAGGAAATCACCTACCTTAGCATATTTTGGGCATCAACAAGTAAACGGAGATGGTCGAGGATGGCATTTAAGATCAAAGCAAAAATGAAGGTTATCAGTGCTGCCAGTAAGATTAACATACAGGATCTGCTACAATGATATTTTTGAGGACAGATACAGGTCAGAGGAGTGGAAGCTGTGTCAAATCAAAACCTCAAACTTATCAACCTGTTGGAAATGGGAAAGTTACTTTATGGCAGAATGGAAGTAAGACAAAACAGTGGCTGTCTGCAATAATGTGTTTAGGATGCAGTTTTCAGTTTGTAATGTCCTGATCCCAGTAGTGCCAGTTCTATGGTAGATACCCACAGAAATTGGTATTTTACCTCCTTGATCAATTTAGCTCTTACCAGTTCTCAGATTCTTCCTGAGAGTATTTATTCCAAACTTCTCAGTAGTCACTTGGAGATCTGGATACAAACATGTAGTAAGGGATATTTTCCAGACATACTGCGCCTGACACAATTACTTGTGATACCCCTAGACAGTGGCACAGCCACCACTTACTTAAATGTGCTGGTGACCCTGCTCTTCTCTCTGGAAATTACGCCAAACAGGATGCCAGTGAGATACTTCTTGAGATATTCTTTGAAAAGGGTAGTTAGTTGCTTTTGTGTCTCACCATTCTGATTACCAGAGCTGAGTCAATCATGTTGAAAAGGGATTTTGGTAATAAGTTCGGCTTTTTGGGCCAGAAATGTGAATTTTGCGTACAGGAGTGTTGAACCATTTGCATCCTCTTAAATTTTTACATGTTTCTGTTTTGACAGCTGTCCCTGCCCTCTATAGTGCTACATTCATCTACATGGAGGTGGTCTGTTGTAACATAAACATAATGACTATTGGAAATGTAAGGACCCAAGGAAATTTTAACATTAGGCCTCATGAACATTAATGATGGAAATGTCTCCTCTGAACTGGGCAACTCTGCACTTTCTATAAAGAGCTGCTGAACAAGTCTTTATTGGGAAGTACCTGTTTCCTGCCTCAGCCTGGCACTTCTCTTGTGAGTGGGAACGTGCTTGAGAAATAGCCCTGAGTGCCTGTCTCAAACTTTGGTTTTCAGTGGTCAGTATGGTCTTGCAGATGACACTGTCGGAACTGCTCTAAAGACCTGCAGGCTCCTACCCTGGTGAGTCTAGCTGCAGATCTGGTTATCTGCCAGCTGTAGAAAAAGAGTGAAGGCATTTGAGCAAAAAATTACCATCGGCCACAAGAAAACATGTCACTAAAACTTCTGACAGTAATCCCACAAGTCTTTTAGGGAGAGCAGTGTTTCAAGTAAAATGTACAGTACTATAAAAGAGACTGATCACTGTATGACTATCCACCTTGTGTAAAAAGAGCTTGTAGCAAATGATTGTGCAACTAAGATCATGAGATCCCTGGCCTGATAGAGAGTAAGCCAAGCCAGATATGGGCCAGTGTGTGGGCAGCAACTGGAAGGAATTGTGGAACAAGCCACTCAGTGCAGACAGACGTGTAAGAAGGGGATGGACGCTGGGGAGGAGTTGTACTTATCTCCCAGAGTTATCAAAATGAACAAAAAGTCCAAGATAATATCATCTGAAAGCAGCTGGATCAGTTTATGGAGAGCAGAAAACATTTAAGAAAGATATAGTGAAGCAATGGATTAAAATGCCGGCGATATCATATTCTTGTCATAATAACCCTGGTTAGCCAATACCTGATGAGCAGTTGTAAAACATGACGCAATGAAGCCCAGGGAAAAAAGAAGTACACAGCACTTCTGAAAGGCCTTGGAGACCTTTTCACCTGAAGCCATATGAATTGCCTCACTGTTGTAAATTACTGTTTGGATTTTGAGAAATCACTTGAATTGCTAGATGTTGTTATTGTGTCTGTCGTGGACAGATCATAGAATCAGAATGGTTTTAGTTGAAAGGGACCTTAAAGATCATGCAGTTTTACTCCTCCCTGCTATGGGCAGGGACACCTTTCACTGGACCAGGTTGCTCAAACCCCATCTAGCCTGGCCTCCAACACCTCCAGGGATGGGGCATCCACAATTTCTCTGGGCAATCTGTTTCAGTGCCTCATCACCCTCACAGCAAAAAAATTCTTTCCTAGTATCTAATCTAAACTTACAGTCTTTTAGTTTGGATCCGTTTGCCCTGTCCCATCACTACATGCTCTTGTAAAAAGTCCTTCTCCATCTTTCTTGCGGGCTCTCTTCACGTACTGGAAGGCTGCAATAAGGTTGTCCCAATACTATCCCTTTTCCAGGCTGAACAAACACAATTCTTTCCTCATAGATCAATGATGCTTTCAGGTAATGTGGTGTTCCAGACTTTGTATTTTCCATTGGTGGACTCCACTGTGCTGGTGCTGACTTTCAGCAATTTATTTAGCAAGGAGAAATTGGTCATGAGGTGTTATTTTCATTCTACAGCCATTCAAGTGGTGGGACTAAATCTGCATTTTTAAGATGCTAAAGTTCTCTTAGACAAAGCTGCAGCAGGGGAAGAAAATAGATGGAAAGCTTTTCTTGCCCAAAGAAATCACTTGAAGAAAACATAAGAACATCCTGCTGTAAGTTGTGCTTGGGCTTTGGTGCCTATTGCTCCAGCCTGAAACAAGTGTATGGGAAATAATTGTGTCTTAGTGCTCTGTAGCATCTATTTAGACAAATATTTCCTGGCTTTGTTTGGTTGGTTCCCTATGAAAATCATTATTTATTTAGCCTTTGACTCCTAAAAGATTAGCTTTTAAGCACCAATCCAGTCTGTCAACCCTCAAGATGCAATATGAACTGGTTTCCAGGCAAAACGTAGAGGAAAAACGGTTCGTAGGTTTGCTAATTTTGCTTACAAGACAAAGGATAAAAGAAACTTGAAAAGTGTAATGTGGATCCCACTGGCAAAAGAGGGACAGGCCTTTCAGAGCAGCCTTCCAAGAGTTCTGGGCTTCACAGAGGCATGCCTTTAAGTGGGAAGTCAAAAAACATGGAATTTTTTTTCCCTCCATCCTTCAAACTGGAATGTATAGGATTTCTGCGTATATGTTAGTCGTCCTTTTGAGTTCAGAGACAACCCACATAGGTAGTCATTCCCATGAACAAATACTCTGAGCTGAGATTTCATTTCGTACTGTTTTGCTCCCCCTAGATAAGGGGAGTTTTCATCCACTTGCTCATTAAGAGCACACACTGCTCACATAATGGCCAGTCCTTGCAAATGTCTTTCCAGGCTGAAGTAGGCAGCCCAAGGCTGAGTTTGCCCCAGTGATTTGTCACCGTCCTTATGAAGCTATTTTGGCCTTTACTTTTCTTTCCTTTTCTGTTTTGTTTTTTTTCCTTTTTATTTTTTTTTTTCCCTACTGTGAATAGAGATCTGCTTATCTGGTGTTATTAAAGACCATGTGCTGAAGAGTTGCTGTAAAATTATATGAGCGTGGAAGGAAGGCACAATCACCACAGTGACAAAGTGTAGATGAGCTGCAGTGGTAGCTTGAGTTTTGGACAGGAAGGCAGCAAGTCCTGACAGCTTTCTCACACTCTTTTCCTCTGAGGCCGTGAATAAGTTACTTCCCTGCCTCAGTTTCTCAGTAAAAACTTGAGAACAATGTGATGATGATAGTTTGCTTTCCCCATAAGGGTTTTGTGTGAATTAATTAGTTAATATCTTTTAAAGATTTTGAAGACAGAAAATATACTGTAGATTTAGCCTGGGACCAAAATCTCTTATTAATGAGAATATTATTCTGGAAGTTCAGCACAATATGCAATATAAAAAAGTGCATTTACAGTGGTGCAGTTAGTTAATATTCACGGCTTTGTTCTCAGCTCATAAGTTTGCAGTGAATGCAAAGATGGGAAAGAGAATAGGGGACTACTGTAGAACAGAATGCATGTTATGAACTAATAAAACAAGTCATTTTGCCACTATAAAACCATCTTCAGACAGCTGCAAGGATTTTCATGTACTGGAGCTGGAACAGGAGAAAAGGAACAGATCTTGGTAGATTTGCTGCTACAATAATAATAATAATCCGTTTTCCCTTCCAGGCAAAGCCACAGGGCTAGACCTTGCTTGTTGTGGTGTTTAGTCACCTTTGCACTTTATCTTACCTGCAAATCTCAGGCTGGGAATCAAATTGCAGCCCTCCTCAGCAGGTTAAGTCACTGTGATCCGCCTTCTATTGTTAAGGAGTCATTGCTAAACCAAATGCAGGAGAAAAATTACCTGTCCTGGGGTGAGAAGCAAAGAGGCAATGCTGTCCTTCTGTCTAGGGGAACCTGAAGGCAATGAAGCAGGAGAACTCTGATTTTATTTTTTTTTTTTTCTTTTTTAGCTTTGGGAACCAAACTTGCTTCTTCCCCCCTCCCCCCTCTGCTTTCACAGCAATATTTCTTTGTGTGCCCTATATATGGTCTGAAACCACTATGACTTCTGTGCTTTCCTTTGAGTTAATATTTAATTCCTTCTTAAACATTAACTTTGGCTAGAGTTGCTTTTGTAAAAGAGGACTGCTGAGCTAATAACACTAATCTTTTCCTTTGAGAAGCAGGGGAACAATGTGAAGCACTGTACATGTCTGAAAAGTAAACTTTTAATGGCACATGTTACTGTTTCACAACAGAAATAATTTTTTTATGCTATTTCTTCTGATGTTTACAAACTGTTTCTGCCCAAACTGCAATCCATGAATATGCTGTGGTGAACCCACTTCTTCTGTCTACACCTTGGTTGTGAAGCAAAGCAGTAAGATGGAGATCAATGTCCTCTTACTCTCACCAGTTCATGTGGTATTAAGTCAAGTGCAAGTCAAATATAAATATATATGTAGCTATAGCTACCAGATGAATGGCACTTGGCACAAACATTTCTCAACCACAGATATCAGGAAGAGATTTTTTTTTCTTTAAGTTGTCAGACACCAAAGGCTGCACGGTTCAATTAATATTAGCCACCTTTTGCAGAGGTGCATGCATGGGTATGGTACCCTTAAGGTGGGAGCCTAGGCCATCTAATAAACCCCTGCTGTGGGCAAATGGGCATTCAGGGCCTGGGGCTGTGGACAGCAGAGGCTACAAGAAGAAGACCTGTTTCCAGATGCTCACAGCAGGTACAGCTCTGCAGGTGGAAGCAGGGAAGGTATTTTATGCTGGAGGTGTCTGCTCCATGAAAGTCAAACCCATGCAGGGAGCTTTATGGTGAAGAGGGAGAGTGACAGACTTAATGGCATTTTAGGCTTATATTGCTCTAAAGAGTGGCAAAAGGGTTACAGGAAGTGTCCACAGGAGCCAAACCCAGTAATGGTGGCTGTGTTGGGTGCTGTTGGCAGGAGGAAGTTTGAAACCAGCTCTGCTAACATAATTGCCTTGCACCATCTTGGGCACCAGTGATTTGGGCCATGATGGCAGAGCTATGAGAGATGCTAGAACCAGTGCTTGGTGCTGTCACGACCCAGACTCAGGGCCTCATGTCCCCTGTGTGCTGTTGCCACTAACACACCTGGCTGGGCCAGGGGGGCAGCAGCATGGGACCAGAGAAGACACTGAAGACTGAAGGACTTCTGCCAGGGTGAGCAAAGAGAAAGATGTGTAGTGGTGCGACAAAAATTATGATGTAACTGCTCTTGCTTTTGTCAAGGAAGGGCTGTGTACTCTGCAGTCATGTGTCCTTGCTGCATGCTGACAAGGAATGCTAAAACTATACCAAGGGCCTCCCCTGGGAAGTTCTTAAACCCATGTATTTTGGGTTGTTTCTGCTCTAGCAAATGATGAAGAGCCCCTTTAGTGCTGCAGCCCCAGACAGGTCCTGGCTGCCTGTGAATGTTCCTTCCTGCACCATCAGCATGGAGAGTGTTTTCCTGTGAGGAAGAATGGGATCACTGCCTGGGTTGATGAGGAGCTAAAAGAGGGAGAAGAAGTTCTCTCCTGGAGGAGGCACTGAGGAGGTGGAGGTGAGGCAGGAAGGGAGTTATTCTGGGCAGTGAGTAGCAGGAATAAGAGGAGTTCTTTCTGGGCATGCATGCCTAGCGTAGCTCTGCTCCTCTTGCTGAAGCTGTTCTGAGTACAGTTGCACAGGCTTTCAGCCCTCCACTGATACAATTATATTCTCCTAGATACCTTTTCTGCAGGGCAGGAATTGTCCTAATTATTTTGTGGTTCTGGTAAAATCAATTTTTGTTGTTATTCCCCCCACATTTACATAGTAAGCCATGCTGACCAGTCAGCAGCTCTGCAGAAAGCATCCCAGAAATGCTGCCCCTCCAGTTCTGCCAGCCTGGGTGACTACCCAGTTTATCTCCTTGGATGTGCTGGCCCCACTGAACTCCACTGTGCTCTTCTTCATCCTTCAATGGTCTTAGGAATAGAAGAGATGTTGGAGCAAAGGACTTGTCCTGGGGTTTGGTGCATACTGTTTTGCAGAATAAGTGCGAACAGAAAGGTAGATTATTATGTATTTTCAAAACAGGAGAAGGAAAGGTTGAAACTTCTCCAAAAATGCCCTGTAGCTCACACACTGCTTTGCTCTCTCCTCCTCCTTTTACCTTGTGGAAACTATACTAGTCCAATAAGATCCTTTATTCGTCACCCTTTGCTTACAGGAAAACAGAGGCATGCAGAACTGAGAAGGACCTCTTGGGTTAATGACTCTAGACACTCTTGTTTCAGCATGCAGGTTGCATTTGAGTGATCCCTTTCTTAAATTCATGAGGTTTATTCTAAAAGCAAAGCATGTTTTGGGTTTTTTGAGCCAAAACACCACAAAGAAACCAGGGCACTGGCCTAGTGACTAGTACCTTTCTTATAATTCTTGGCATCATCATCTGTCACCACCCCCAATATCTGTTTGACATCAAATGTCAGCATTGTCCTGCAGTCTCCTCTGCCTGACAGAGGTAACAGTGCTATCTCAGCTTACAGGAGATGTTCCACTGCACACCCAGCCAAACTCAGTGCCCAGGTGCCCCTTGCTCCCTGTGCCTGCTGCCCAGCCGAGCTGGCTCTCTGCCTGACCTTGTTTGTGTGTCACTGCCTCTGCCAGCTCTCCACCCAACAGGCTTCCCCTTGGTGCAGACCAACCTGGTGTGCAGGGGAACAACAGGTAGGAAGGTGTGGAAATGTTCTTGGTGAGACGATGGGCATAAGACAGCTTCACACAAAGGAGAGGTACTCACAGGAGACCAACGTATGTAGAAAGCAGGAGGCTGCCTTATCTATTAGACAGTGCCTATGCAGTATGTACAGAGCTAAAATGAGATAAAAATAGGACAGAAATAGGAAATCAAGGTGGAAATAAGGTCAGATGAACCATAAACTCAGCCTTGGGGAAGAGAGGGCAGGCTGTTGTTTATCTGGAAAGGACAAGAAGCATCATAGAAGTCCAAAGGGTGGCACAGAAAAGTCATTAGCCAAGAAGAAGGATTTTGGCAGTTAAACCAATGTGTTCTCTCACTGACAGATACATCGCTGCCATACAGCGAGCCGTGTTTGTGTTAGGCAGCAGGTATGAGATGACTGTGTGCTATGCAATGCCAAAGTATAAACTTCTCTCTTTCTTTGTATAAAAGCTCCAAGGATATCCCAAACACTAGACCCTGCATTTCAGATTTCTCTGTTTAGTCTGTGTGCTATAATTTAATCTAATATGACAAAATATTTGTAAGCACACATTTGGTTTGTCATGTGTTTTACTACTGATCCGAAGCAGAATTAGCATCCTGCTCCTGATGCTCTTTCCTTAAAAGAAAGAAAAAAGCCAGTGCTGACCTGATCTTTTGCTAATCTACGGCGATCAAGTTTTACGACCTAGGGTCACACTAATCCCCAGCGGTCATGTAGTTACTATAGTTTCACTAATAGGACAAGCTTTGCACACTGCAAAGCCATGCAGGGTCTGTTTCTGGTCAGGCTAATTCTGAATGTCTGCGCGGGCCCCTGCTCCGACCTTTCGGTCTCCTTTGTAAATAGATTCGGTGACTCTTTGAACCAAGAAACGCCCCTTTTCCGATCATTCAGCTCTTTCTTCTTTGCTCACACACTACTTAGAGGGGGTTCAGTGTGGTTCTGGACTTAACGTGACTTTGGAGATTAAGGTTGCTTGCTGCAGAGGGGAGGGAGAGTTTGCTCAGATTTTGTCTCCTGCTTCATAAAAATTTATGTTGCTATTGACTTGCAGATAAGTAACCTTCCTAGGACAAAGGCTACAGTAAAACTGCAAGACTATGTGACTGGCAAACTTTATGGACTATGGGTGCAGATATTGGTAGTTCAATACTGTCTTAAAAACTGAGCTTCTAGTGTTCTCTCTTTCCAGCAAACCTTAACACACCTCAGATTCACCATGTGTCAGGTTGGAATAATGACAATTTTTACTTACTTTATAAATCACCAATGACTCTAAGAAGACAGGATGATACCATATTAATTAGTTTGGGGCAAGGCAAGATAAAGCCTCAGAGATTCCTATCTGCTGGGCTTATCTTCTAAACAACAGGTATGCTATGAGTCTGTTTGTTTTATGCTCATGAAAAGTAAAACTATCAAAAAGTATGATATTGCTTACATAAATGCTGTCATGACTGTTGACGACAGGCTGTAATTATTAGAACCCTATACAACTCCTAAGTTCACTTTAAGTTGTGTTGATTTCTCAATCCATTGCTTTAAATTACATTTAAGTTTGAATTCATTGGTTCAGGTTGCACTGAGAAAATAAGTATTCTCAATTGGTGTGCAATTTCCTTGTGTGCTTCTTACCCTCAGGAGGAAGAGCTGAAGGGCTTGGTGTGGAGCAAGGTTGGAGTGATATGGTGCATGACTACTCAATGTGAAGGTCCTGCTCAGTGCTGGGGGGGATTTTGGCACGTCCATGTTCCCACCCTCTACCACTGCCCTAGAACCTGCAGAGGGGGAAGCTGGGTAATGCCTTTTCCTGTTTTGTTTGTCCTGCAACTGGAGAACGTCCATCTCCAGAAATGTCAGCTCGTGTCAAGCAGCTCTCAGCAGCTCTAAATTTACTAATGGCATTAATTAACTTTAAATGCATTTCCCCTTTCAGAGTCTCTGCCCTTTGTCAATGGGACTGGTCTTCTTTTGAGTTTGAAGTGTGGAAACCTTTCTGCTCACTTGCCAGACGAGCTCTACATTGGATGTAGCAAATGCAGTTTGATATCTCCAGCAGACTGTCTCCTCTCTGTTGTGTATCTCATCCTGTAAACTCTTCTCAACCTGGAGGCAAAAGCTGAAATGTCACAAAGCAGGCAGCTGCTTTTTCCTAAAACACCTGTGAGTCAGTTCCCAGTGGGCATGAAGATAACCTAGAAGGCTTGCAGGGGCAGGCTCCATTCATCACCTCACAGTTCCTTGCTAATCTGTTTTAACCCTCCCAGACACTTTTTTCCTTAGTCTAAGAAAACAATTCAAACTTCTTGTCAGCCAGGAGGGCTGTGCTGATTACTGGATATAGGAGGAAGGTGGGGTCCAGGAACACCTGATTTGAATCTTAAACTGGCCTGCATTTAAGGTGTCTGTGAGCTTTGATTTCAGGGAATAATGACAGCTCTTCTTATTTCCATGCTGCACACTGGACACTTGACAATTTACGAACTAGTGTTGGTGCATGTTGTCTCCTTGGTGATGCAGTTACATTTCAGTAATAATTACACAACAATAACAATGATAAAGAGATAAATTGCAGAATTATTTTTAATATCTTGGGGAAAGTTCCATAATTGTGCTAGATGCAACATAAATATGCTGTTTGTCTAACAGAAGAAAGCAGCTTATACAAAGAGACTCTGTTCCCCCCTTGCCCTCCTTCTTTTTTCTCCTTTTTAAATACAGTAACTTCCATATTGCAGGTAAATGAAGGTGGTGTATTAGTTGATGAAGAAGAAACTGTTGCAAACTGTAGTATTATATGCCTAACATGAGTTCATGTGGAGTTTTAGAGGCAAAAGCCTATTTGCTGAGGATTAATATAATAATCCCTGCTCTTTGTTTTAGTGTCTTGTAGCTGAGCTGTCTCTTGGGAGAGTGAAAAGTATTTAGGCAAAAGAATTAAAAAGGCTGGATTACTTAGCTGTGAAGTGGGGTCAGGCTTATATAGGATGTCGCTACATATTCTATCTTCAGGCTGCAGCATCAGGCTGTGAGGTAAGCTACAGTTTGCTTCACTTCATGGGGCTTGAAGGGTTCTGGTTTATAGCTGTGTTCTACCCACAGAAAATTCTCTCACATTGCTCGTATTTCTTGTATTTCTCTTCCCTATGCCCTCGCATTGTCAAACTCACCCATATAATTAAATAAATAAAAACCCCCTTTTTTGTGTATTTGAGGCTGTGGAGGTGCACTCTTGATCATGTTTTTCAGTTATTTGCCACAACCACAAGGCTAGAGCTGTATTTGTTTAGAAACAATCCATCCACGCCCACTCCCCAAACAAAAGCTGGGTAGCTCACCTCATGTCTGGATGAAAGGTTTTAAGAAACTCCTGGAATAACATGAGAATTACTAAAACTAGGTAACCAAAATGAGATTTGTACTCAAGATCATGGCAAAACACCTGCTGTTTGATGTGAAGGCCCTGACAAGCAATGATGCCAGTGGCTTGTAAAGCCTGCAAGGTGGTTTAAAAATGTTCTTACATGGAGTTGGGTGGAAGCAGGAATATTTTTCAAAGTATTTTTTTTACCATGCATTGCATTATTGGTCTCTCTGAATAGCTGCTCTTCATAAAAAAGTGAACTAAAAGCTTTTTTTTTGTTCAAATGTTTTCACTTAACTCTTTGCTAAACAATTATTTGGTATTTAGTTCCTCTCATAGTTTGGTATCCTTCACTAAGGAACTCATGAGAACATGTATCAACAGAGCAAGTGCAATATGAGCCTATTAATTGTTTATTTCTAAAGAATCCTGATTTGGTTTTTGTTCCTTAAGTAATAATTTCTGTGCAAACCCAAAACATTCTAAAGAACAAGTAAAATAGCAAAATGTGGACACCCTTATTTTTTTAAGTTTTCTGCTTTAGTCATAAACCCAAAATATATTTAAGTTTTTATTTTTCTTAATAGCTTGTGTATTTGGAGAATGTGTATAGTAAATCAGTTATTCAAATGAGTAAGTTATATGACAGTGGATTTGAGTTCTGCATTCCCAAAAGTTTTGGGTTTTTTTTGTTTTAAACCTCAGGTTTTTTTCCTTCAACACCAGTGTCTTTGGAATATATTGCAATTTGATCTCAAATGCTTTACAAAGTAAGACATGGTTTTAGCTCCTAACATATAAGAGCATGCCATTCCATAACTAAATGTCCTCAGTTGCCACAGAGAGAGTTGCGTTAAGGATTGTCATCACTAATAATTTGTGCTGAAGTAAACTGTAAAGGTTTACTATTTATTTTGATCTGTTCAGTTTGCATTATTTTTTAAGAAGGAAACAATATGATTATACCAAAGCTAAGTCATACCTGTCCACATAGGGGAGAAAAAAGAAAAAAAAAACATGTTCTTATTTTTATAAAGATTGAAGACATATGAACAAAGTGATAAGTGTTGCTGACCACTACTGAAAGATTTGATTGTTCCATCCATGGATATAAAGACTTGGGAGATAAATGGACTAAAAGTAAATTTTTAAATGCAGAAATAAGTGTGGTAGCTAATGTAGCATTTTTGTGTACGTGGAAACTTGGGCCACTTTTAGTGTTAGTTCCATTAACAACGACCTTTAAATAGGTTGTGATTTCCTAGATCAGCATAACTTACAGCAGAGTAGTTTGCCCAGCTGACAAAACTATAGTCCTAGTTTAATTGTCAGTGATTTTTCCTTGGAAAACACTCTTATTTTTCATGGTGGGGACTGCTAAAAGGGAGAGAGGGAGACAAACTTTCTCATGTATTCTTTCAGACTAAATATAGGCTTAAAGAGAATACTAAATCTAATGATACTCATAAATATTCCCTTTCCCCCTCCTTTTCCCTCCTAAATTAGAGAGGATCCTTGGGAAGGGCAGGTAATGGGAAGCATGACACACAGGAAGAAGCAATTGAACAATTACTAAATATAAGTAAATTTTTGATACTGTATGTGTTTTGTCTTTTAAAAAAGCAAGTATCAAATCACACATCAAGATATCCATCAAAATGAGTTATAACAAATAAAAGAACTCTGTGATAAAAGGTAATCACAATTTACAAAGCATCTACTCTGTGGGAGGGTGAAGGAAGGGCATAAAATTTCATTGGAGATGAGGCTGGCAATTTATTTTGCAAGAATTAATATGGAAGAGTCTTAATCAGTTAAGAAACACAATGAAGTTCATTAAATAACAATTGATGTTAATAAAATATAATCACATATTATTGCTTTTTGTCTGTATTACCTGTGAATTTTCTGTAAACATATAATTTGACTTAGAAGATACAGGGATCTTTGGCTAATTATTTGCTCAAGTCCACTGCCCGTGACTCCAAACAACACGTGGAACACTTCTAGAGTGCTGTGCAGTAAACCATCAGTATTGTTAGACTTCAAGCAAGTCCTGCCCTGGCATTATCCGTAATTTTTCTCATATAGTTTACTATGGAAAGCTTTCTTTTTGATATAAGTCACGATCTGCTGTTAATGTCCTGAAAGTTCAGTTTTGTCTGTTGAAAGCATATTGTCTGGGAGCAGCACAGAAAGTACTCACCAACAGTCACTGCATTAGATCAAGACCTGGTCACATAATGGTAAAGTTTTCTGCAAAGGAAGGGCAGGTATTTGCAGGACAGCAGCTTTACAGCTTTCTGCCAGCAACATCTCACTAAGATGCAGGTAGCGTGGCAGTGTGTACCAGAGAGGATGCTCCAACTTGAGGCAAACTGGAGAATGGTGAAAAGCTCTTGACCATCTCACGATTTGCTTTGCTGCCCCTGTTCAGCAATTGCAATCAGATGAGGATAGTCCTATGATGGGGCTTAACATGCCACGTTGTTGTGTCAGCCTGCAAATTTAGCAGCCACCTATACAGGGAGTTGGTTTGGAGTGTGGCACAACTGAAGTAACAAATTTAAAAGACAGACTGCCAGTGGTGGACCTTCCCTTTAAAACTGTTGTGTAAAAACTACTCTGTTGACCTCAGGATATCATCCATTAATTGCAGGAATCTTCTGCTTCTGGAAAACTCTGTACCCAAGCAGAGAAGGAGAAGGAATTTAGAGTGGTTGGTTATATCTTTTGTTAATTTGTTTATCCCTAGATTATCAGGGCACTCTTTCTATTTTGTTCCCAACTTCCCTCCTCTATGCAACCTCCTGCTGATTTTCTCTAACAACATCAGTCATGGTAGGTTTTCTTGTAAACAACTGTGCTTTTGTGTTTCAACCCATATTTCACGTAAGCATGCTAAAGCTAAAGGAACATGTGAACAAATTATGCAAGACCATGAGGACAGAGAGGAACTTCTCTCTGAAACTCTACTTCATGAGAATCTCTCAGGCACAAGCACGTATACTGCAATTAAGTTTAGGTCACAAGTTTTTCTCAAAACTTCTGTAGTTAGACTGACAGTATGCGAAAAAGTTCAGGCCTCAGTACCCTTGTGGTCACAGATGGTCCTAAATGCATATTTTTTTTTGTCATTCTGCCATGGCTTTTGCAGAAATATAGTCAACATGCTAATACACACGTGATGTGTGCTGTAATAGCTGGGCTCTGCATCTTCAGTCCCTCCTGCAGCATAATTCAAGTCTAGGATGATTTCTGCTGATCCCCTTGGCTCATTCATCTTGTTTTGTTTGCTGTAAAACTATCTAAGAAACTTCTGTAAGATGAGGTTCATGGTGTGGGTTTTGCTCTCCTCCACACCCACTGCTGGGTGCTCCAGAGGTTCTGATCAAATTCCAAGTTTGCTGCAGCACAGAGACTTTATCAAGGGAAAGCATGCTGTATGCAAAGCATGTTGAAGTGCCCTCTTATGAAATGAGGTTTGATTTTCTGTGATATCAAAAAGAACATTAACCCAGAATTTAATATATCCTGGGAAATCATATTTCACAATCTAATGCCTGGAGCCATTTTCTTTTTAATATGAGGATCAGAATTCTGATCTCTTTCATGGTTTGCCTAAACATTTTATGTTAAATGACAGTAAGTTAATAAGTACAAAATTGTGGGTGGTTAACTACCGTTTAGCAGCCTTACACTGTCTAAATAGGAAAACTCTTCGTATAAGATAAGGAGTGAATTTAAAACAGTAAAACTAAATCAGTGTAGCCACATCTTGTAGACATTCCCATTTTGATATTAAACTAGATGGGTTCTTTTAGCTTACTGTTTATGAAGGGTTTTGAACTAAATACTGAGTCTTACCTTGCCTTATCCTGGAACAAAGGTCTATCCACGTAAGGGAGTTGTGTTAATGCATCTCTAGCTGCTTAGCCATCTTGGTAGGATTGTTTAAAGCCTTTGAGGCAAGGAGAGTTATTTGAATGGTTGCCAGGGGACTTAGTGAAAAGAAAAAAGCTGACATGTGCTAAAAATGCAATGACTTCTCTGATAACATGTGATAGTGTGGAACAATGGAGTGGGCAAGCTTGATAAGAATTTCCAGTAGCTTTGCTCTGAGGGAAAGAGGCTATGATAGCTGTGCAGAAAACAGTTTGCCATAGCCTGATGAAATGGCAGCTTTTGCAAAATGAAAGGAGGAGAGTAGGTGCCTGAGCCAGCAATGGGCTGTTGAAGCCACGGTGGAATTATCATACTGAGACATTGCTGTGAAAGCTGCTCTGAGTGTCTCCTGCTCCTGCCGTGAGAGTAATGGAAATTATGGCAGTAAAATAATGTCAGACAAGGGTGATATTGGTATAAATGATACTGTGGCTGTTTCTAAGGGCTTTGTGAAATACTGGTAGAAGTACTTTTGTAAAAGGGTTGATACTATAGTTGCTCTCATGAGGAGAGTGTAACATCTCATGTCATAATACTGCATGAGTCTGTATCATCTTTTCTCCATTGTCAGATGATACTGCACAAGATTGATGATAATTTCATATGCTTTGTCTAGATATGAACTGTGCAACCCTGCTTGACCTATCAGTCAGCGAGAGCTAAGTCTTTGGAGTGGTTTCTTTAGGGAGAAAACTTAATGGATGGATGACGGAGTTTGATTTGTCTTGGATTCAGGCACATTACGAACAATATCTGTAAATCCCTGCATATGTTGTATATTAATCAGCAGGAGAAAGTTTCCCAGCTGACTGTACTTCTTTCTAGCTAAGCCTGCTGCTATCCAGAGCTCTCTATTAGATTTTTCCCAAAGTATTGCTACAAATCCTTCTCCCCAGGTTTTTTGGCTTGACTCATATTTTTGACTTTTTCATAGAATATTTTGCTGGTGTTTCCTATCACCTGAGTTTCCTGTTTGATTGAACAGCTTAACTGTTCATTCTATCGTGGCAACGCAGTCATCAGCTTTGGTGGGCCCGTATGCTAGCAAAGCATAACTGTTTGGGGTGAAAAGAGGTGAAAATTTCAGAGTATGAAAACACTTGAAGGCATTTCCTAGACTAGACAGAGAAATGTGATGTCCTTGATAAAGGTTACCACAATCATACAGGAGCTGTTCTTTTACAGAGACTACATTGGGACAGTATGCAACCATTTTAAAATTTACCAGCACATACCAGTACTGTTAATGGGTATAAAAAATGAAGGGGCTTTTAGGACACTTTCAAATTCTCTGCACTGCATTGTGGGAAGGAATAAAAAGGTCCAGTGAGGCTCAATATCTGCTCCTGGCAGAAATTTCACTAGCTCGGTGGGTCTCTGCTCAGTAAGAGAAACCTTGATCTGCTGTTGCATATATATAGACGAAATACAGAAATATTGTGTCATTAGAGTGCTGCAAGGATGAATGCCTATGCCATGGTGCTATGTCTTGGCCGATTCTGCAACTTACATCAGCAGATAAAAAAAAAAGTTGCATTATAAAAAGCAAACTAAAACATTTTCCTTTTTTTTTTTCCTTTTCAAACTGCCTCAAGAAGGTCTGAATTATATGAAGTTGGCAGGTTCAAGTGTGACTCAACTCATTGTTTTCATTCTCTCCTTTTGGCAGCCTTCAGTAGTTCCAGATGTTATTTCTCTATCCACATGGAAAAATTCTTATTAAAAAGGGGGTTGGGGGAGAGAGAAAGAAACTGTTTTCCTGCATTTGGTCCACTTTTAAAGCAATGATGATATTACGTAGACGGTGCTCATGTGCAGCAGGCACTAAGGCTAGCTGGAGGGATGCCCAGGAAGAGACAGCCTCAAGATAAAAGGCCCTGTGTTATAGGGGAGAAATGAGAAGAAAGCCAAAAGCAGCTAGTTAGTTCAGTAAAATGGTGTTCTGTCATTCTAGGACTCATTTGTTAGGAACTGTAAGGGCAGGACAAATGGGGAATTTACCCTGAACCCACTATATTGAGGAAGCCTGGAGAACTATAGTATCATGTCAAAGACAGAATGAATGTTTTTCTTGCACTGTGACCATGGGGGAATATATAGTTAGCTCACAAACAATGGCCTTGCTTTGAATGGAAAAAGGATTCATGTCTGCTTGGACTGTGTGCTTTCAGAGCACATGAATCCATTTACTTTACTTGGCTCACCTAGCATTTCTCAGCTCAGGGAGAAATGGAGAAGACCTTTATTAATTTAATAGAGCATAGAGGCTTGTGTTGTGGTAGCATGGCTTTGCAAGGTAAGTCTGGGCTCTCCTTCTGATTTTTGAAGTCTGCTTAAGGATCCAGGAACTTCAGAGGTCTGAACCAAACCACCCCTGTGCTAGAGGAGCTAAAGGACAACCCCTTTCTGCAGTTGCCAGCCCAAGGTGAAAACAAGAAGTGGTGGACTGAATCACATAGCCGTAGTGCCTCCAGTCAATATGGAATAATCCTTGGCTGAGCAAACCTGGTCTCCCATGCTCATGTCTCACCAAGAGAAGAGCCCTTAGGATGTGTTCACAGCCCATCACTCTGGAGCCAAACTGCATCTTATACCAGCATTGGTGGCTTGCCTTTCCAACCCAGCAGGATGCTTGTGAGCATAAGCATATAAGCCTAGCACTTTTCAAATTTAGTAAAATAATAAATAAGACATAGAAGACCACACGCTCTTTCTGAGCTATCATGCAGAATATTAAATCTTATTAATAAAAGCTGGTCTGGTGAATACACTTATAGCAGCAGGCTCAGAACAAAGCATGCAAGAGGAAAAAGTAGTGTGCTTTTGAGAACTGTAAGTTTGCCCTCAGCTTTTACATAAAGGACCTCATTGACAGCTCCTTATAAGAACAAGTTTTGGAGTCTTCTCACTCTTGGGGGAAAAAAGAAAACCTTTTTACTGTGAAAAGAAAGGCCAGTCTGGATCTAATTGATTGGCTTGCCATGGTTTCCTCTGCCCTTTCCCCCCAGTGCACAAGATGCAGCAAAATGACATGGTGATAGTAAAAAAGAAAAGGGCCTTCTATCTGTAGGTGGTTCAGTACTGAAAGCTCAGAGAGGAAAGAAAAAAAGAACAAAATGCTCTGTTTGGTCTCTTGTTGGTAAAAGTGAGAACTCTTACTGGAAAATATTTTTTTATGATTAGTTGGTGGTAAGCCATGACTAATGCTCATTGTGCCAATATGTGCTTGCGTTTGTGTTACCAGGTCCCCCTCCTGCCCCCCTTGCTTGTTTTATGTAGTTGATGGAGCCTGCTAAAACTTGTACTGTAAGTTCTTAGGTGCAGGGACTACTTTTTCAAGATTACTGGCATATTGCTTAGCGCAGTAGGGGCCCTGGCTTGGGACCGAAGATGTTATGATATCAAAATAGTAAATTCAGTGGTAGTTCTTGGTTGCACTGACCTTTGCAGCATCTGGGTCACTTCAGTTTTGGGACTCTGGGGACCCAGAGCTGATGTTGGGTTTCATTCAGAGAGTGGAAGCCAAGTCTCCAGCCATGTTCATTGTGAAGTTTTCAAAATGGAAAACAATTGTTGATTCAAGTCCAAGACATTTTATGGCTCCGGTAATCTTGTGTTCAGCATGATCACAATTAAATACATTCAGTCTTGGGTTTAGGGGCTTAGTGGCATGTATTGTGTTAGAAGCAAGAGAAAACAATGCATTTGTTACTGGTTTTTGTTTTATTTTAGACATTTACTTACTTGAGGTTCTCTGGTTTTGTGGATAACCCTGAGGATCTTCTTGCAAAGCTAACACTGATTGCTTTACTTTTCAGTAAAAATAAAAATGAGAAAGAAGGCTACACATAGCTTTTCCTTCCTTCAGATATTCCAGAAAGTACTTGCCCTACTAAGCTTCACCTGGCAAATTAACAAAAATCTCTGTCCCCAGATGATCAGTGATAAGACACTCTGCTGGGAAGTAATGTGATGATGCAATTGCTAAGAAGTGCTTGTTCCAGCACTGACTCTTGGTGACCTACACTGGACTGGATTCAGACAAGGCTGCTACAGTCAACAGCAGCTGCAAAGTCATAGCAGCATACATTTTCCAGAGCATATAAAAGCCTGCCGGAAGAATTAATCCAAAACGAAAGGGAACATGCTTGGAAACATTGCCTCTGGGTTGGGTTGTGTCCTTCTGCATATTGCAGGGAGAGGAAACAAGAAGTATTCTGCCTGAAAGCAAGATCTAAAGAAGCAAGGGTCCATATGGAAAGGACTGACTTTTTTCTGTTCTCAGGGTGCTGTTTTAAAGAGGTGTTTGTATATCTTGGTGACATCAGTTAAAATAAACCAATTAAACCTTCTGGGTTTTCAAATTCCTGTTGCATGAGACAAGGTAGGGAGCACACTGACAAAGTTGAATGTATCTATCAAAATACTGGACCAACCAGCCAGGCAAAAGCTGACAATATTGTTGCTGACAGGACTTTTTCCTACAGGTTCAATGACTTGCAATCTTTAAAAATCTCTATAGATGTCTTACAGCATTAGGTGTTAGACAAACATCCAAGCTGTACTGAGTTCCCACCATTTTATAAAATCCTTCCTAGAGGAAAGTTTAAGAAAAAAGATTCCAATTTAGAGTCTGTTGTTTGGCTGCATTCTGTTAAAGAATAAGCATTTGGTGTGATCCATCCTGGTTCTCTGTACTTGGTTTGCAGATAGCTGTTTGCTCCAATAGCAGTTCAGAAGAACCACCATCCGGTGATTAATGAGCGATGCTTTTTCATAAGAAGGCAAAGCTGAGTATGCTTGGTTTTTCACCTACAGGGCAAGTTGCTATAGTTTATAGATGGAAAGGTAGAAGAATCAATAGTACCAAGCACAAAAATAGATAATATATTGCATAACGAAGAGCATGAAAGTTCCTGAGGCCTGTGGCAAATCAGTCCATCAAACAGGACAAGACTCTCTTTTGGTCCTTCATATAACTGCTTATTTCTTGCCTATGTGTAATGTTGATCCCATCAGAAAGTGGAAGGACTATAAGGAAGTTGGAGTCATTGAGAGCAAATGCTAAGTACAGTCTTACAAGGCATAAGGCAGAATGTAGCCAGTTTATACACCAAGGGAGAGGACTGGCCATTTGAAAGCCTCTTAAAGGTGTAATTGCAACTCATTACTGAGTTATGCAGTAACCTGTATTATTGAATACTAATGAGTATGGAGGAGAGGTGGAGGCTTAAAAATTGCTGTAGTTTCTTCATTCAAGGGGTGCCTGTCAGAAGTAAGATTGTCTGAAAGCGATGTGACTATTTCTGGCAATAGTTAGTTTTGAAATACTTGACATTTTCAGTAGTTTTCGGTTGACTCAAGCAGAGAAGTTTTAATTATGAAAGTCTGTAACGGCAGTAGGGAAAACTTCACACAGAAGTGAAAAACACTCCAGTTTACACTGAATATAAAGTGGGACATTTATAACAGAAGGATAGAAAAACAACACTGGGAAGAGCCCATAACTGCTGAAGTGTTACTTTTGTTATCCTGGGGAGCAGGTGAGTGTGGTCAAAGGCAAGATTGTGACTTGAGAAAGAATGAGAACAAGAAGAGAGAAAGAATGAGAACAAGAGCATATGAAATGGAAGATTAATTCTCACTGGTCAGACTCTGAGGACCTGATGGAGATGTTGAGCAGGGGCTGAATGCTGAGTCTTGCAAGCTCTAGGGTGTCCAGTATCCATAATTTTGCTGCTATTTGTTGGCAGCCCTTCTCAGGGCCAGCATGTCCAAACTAAGCTTATCACAGTTGTATCTGCTCTAGAGAAAGCAGGAGGCATATGAAGAACGGTGGAAAGACGAGCTTTACTTGGGAATATTTGCATAATGGGCAAAGTAATAACAATAACAGAACAGTAACAATAACAATAACAATAATAATAATAATAATAATAATGTAAGAACAGCTCCTGTTGTCCTGCCTTTGACAGTAGTCAGTAGTGAACTAAAAGAGAAGAACAGACTTGATGATGCTTGTATACTGTACTCTCAGTTTTTAGTAGTGTGTTACGTTCTGGAGCTACAGTTGGTATCCCTGATGTTAGTAGCCCTTGATAGATCTCTCTTACATGGCTTGTGCTATTGCTTTTGGACTCCTTTCAATGCTGACAATGTGGCAACGTGCTCTAGAGCTGAATAATAACTAGTGCAAGAAACTGGCTTTTTTCTCTTTGTTTCAGAGTATCCTTCTGATGGTTTCATTTAGTGTGTCCTCATTTTTGTATTATTTCTCTTTTCAGTAAAAAATGGTTTGTTTTCAGATGTATAAATACCCTGATACATCTTTGCTGTGTGGCCTCACAAACAGATTCTGGTATTTTAAAGTGTCAAACAACATTTCCTGAAGGTCAGTGATGTCCATCTGTTGAGTTGGTTGTGTGATGGGATGTAGCAAGGATGATGGAACTTACTGCTGCTGATGCTTGCAGGTCCTCGTGAGAGAGAAGTTAGTTACTAGGCTCCTCAGAACTATCTTGAAAGTGATTAGGCTGACCGCTTAGGTATCATTATGTGTAGCTAGAAGAGGGAGATGTGGACTTCTGCGAGGCTGTGGTATGACTCAGTTGTTGTTCTGCGCAGTTAGGATCATAAACTAAGTAAAACCACCATCTCTTAGATATCTTGTGTCTGAGTACTTAGTGACAAATGCGGTTTATCTAAAATCTGTATCTGTGTCTCATTCAAGTATTTGTAAGAGGAAACAAGTCAACCTGACTAAGCTTTCAAGATTGGACCCATAGTACTGGTGCTACTAGTGCATGATTTAATCTGCGTACGAGACTTTAATTTCTAGAAAACTACACTGGAGTAACTGCTTCAGTGATCTCTGCCTGCCTAATACTGTTGCTTTTTATGACAGACAATGTAGGTCTTCCTGTTTACTTTCCCAACCAACAAGTCAGTCAAGTAACCTTTTAGGAAATACTGCAGGCCACTTCTGAAGCATGCCTCACTGCATGGAAACCTTTATTGCTGGGATGAATGATATTCTTAGATATTCATGGGAAATAAACAGCAATAATCCTGACAGGAGGTGTTGGCAGAATGAAGTGTGAACAGGAAGCGATTAAAGATAAAAGGTAATCTCAGGAGTTACCTGTAGCTCGTTGTGTGATTATAGGTGTGGCTGTAACAGGTCACAACACAACGTAGCACCTGCCAACAACAAGCAAATCGAGATCCCAAGTTCATTCCTCTCCCAGGCTGGACCCTTGTTATATAACCAGGCTGATGACATCAAATAAAATACTTATTGCTTAAGACATGCTTTTTAGCTTTGGCTGAGTTTCTGTGTAGACAGACATATGCTATGTGTCTTGTAAGTGAAGCTTAAGTGACTCCTAGATCAAGTTTCCAAGACATTTAGTGTTAAAACCTTTACCTTCCTTTTCATTATAATTATGCAGTGAATGAGACAGGAGTCTAGGCAAAAGCAGTGTGTGATCATGTAATAAGAACTGCCCCATAATGACTAAGGAAGCAAATAATGGTTGCACCATCACCTTTGTTAGTGTATTTCTCAACCACTGTGACTTTTGTGGGTTGCTTTATTTTTTTTTTCTTTTAGTCCCACTGGACACCTTTCTTACAGATTTAGTGTAAATTTTAAATGACACTATACATAGTCTACATACAGAAGGACATGTATGTTATCTATGTGATTGCCAAAGTATCATTTGGTTCTGACTTAAGGATAACAGGACAGATGTATGACAGATGTAGACCATGTATTTTGTGCATATTATCTTCTTGCATTTTTATGCATACAAAGCCTGACTCCTTGGGCTTTGGCAAAAGAGTAATAAAAAAAATGAAATAATTAGTAATACCTAGAGTTTTAATGGAGCTCTCTGAATTTACTCTTCCAGTTTACAGCCTGGAATTGATACCCCTTCACACTAATTATGTAGCTTGTCCTTCTCAGCCTCCACCACCCTGACCTGTCTTCAGAGAAACCTTCTAAGTCAATGCAGAAGAGAGATGTTTTCCTGTGGGGAGCAGGATGTACAGGTCTTGCATGAGACATGCTCTTCTCTCAAATAGGTAGCCTTTATCTGAGACCTGTCATTTACATTTTAAATGATGTGGTCAAGAGATGAGTGGACTACCCAGTATAATTAGAACATGCATATGTAGCAGGTGAGTTCACAGGTCCAGATCTGAGCATCCCTAAAACAATGGTGATGGTGATGAGAGGAGGAGATAGACAGAGGAGAATTTGGTGCTTTGTACAAAAACCCCTCCATGCTCAGGTCTGTGTCTGGTCCCCGTTCTCTCAGATGGAGAGAGATTATCACTCTCCCTTATTTATTCCTACCTTTTTCTTTCCTCTTTGTGCTCCTTTGTGCTTGTGTTTGCCTTTGTTGCCAGGTCTCAGCTTGCTCAGGCTTTTCAATAGTTTGCCTAGCTTTAATCTTCTTTGAAAGGTTGGTCACAGGGTAAGTACTGTGTCACCAGTGCAGTTTTGGTCATTCTGCAGCTCTGCAGTTTGGGAATTTCACAGTGTGGTACTCCTCATTAGCTAGAGCAACCAAATTTAACAGGAGCAGAATGCATCACTTATGCAAGTCTTATATAAGATACTCAGCAGAACAATTTAGATAATAATCACTGAGGTAAGAGGGTGGTTCCAGGATGTATCCACTGTTCTTAAAATGTTAGCTCATCAAATCAGCAGGAGGTAAGTATAAGGAGCAGATGAGTTAGTTAAGCAGGTTTTTTTGTTGATGAGTCTCTCAGAGGCACTGCCCTGACTGTGATAAAAAAAGACCAATCTCCCATCTTCCAAAGTGCTGCAGAGAAATTTGCTTAGACACCAGAAACGTTGCTGCGTTCCCTCACCTGGAGAGGGAGTAATTGTTTGGGACACACATGATTTGCAGTTCAAATTCCAGCTCCTCCCTAGGTAGGTCTGTTTACTCTAAATTGTTGGCTGAGTTTGGGTTTAAGGGCACTCACACACACACAAAGGGCAAACAGGTTTGACTTGACTGAGGACTTCACAGCAGGGAGGTTGGAGGCAAATTGCAAAGCCCCAGCAAATGAAAGACGTGAAAAATGAAGCAGCCTAGTTATGTTTAAAAAGTCTTAAGTATATCCAACCTTTTGTTTCCTTTACTCACAGCTTTGAGGGGAAACTGGCTTAAGAGGAAAAGAATAGACTTCTCCCAGCAGATGTGTATCTTTGCCGAGGCTGTCTTGTGCAGTGTTTCCCTGTGTTGTTTCACTCCTGCACTAAACAAGGCTAAGTGACTTTACCCTCGGAGCTGTCAACTCTGGAAAGGATTGGGACCATCAAAACAATGACTGAACTATTTTTCAAATTTTCTAGGATTAAATGCTAGTTCTCAGTCATGCCTCCCTATCATTTCATGATAGATATGCACATACATTTTTCGAAAACAGAGACCAGTAATCACATGAGTTTTTAATTGCTCATAAAGTTAAAATTTTCTTTACTAGCACCTTTCAAAGCAATTTTTCTGTGTTGTTTTTAATGTTTGGGTGGAACAGTCCATACAGATATAACACAAAATGTGAACATATATTGCTTTAGAAGATATCTTTCACGAGCAGGCAGATGGAAATACTTCTGACGTGAAGGGAGGGGAAGGAGTCTGCAGAAAGAGGTGAGCTTTGACTCACATCTTCGGAGCTCATAAAGGCTGTGTTTGCACTAGCTTTGCCAAGTGTGCGCTGTTGAAGACTTTGCACTGCTTTGGGGGTTCAGTGGAAGCTGTGCCTGAGAAAGGCTCCCATGTAGGCATGAGGTTATGGAAGCTGGTCAAAACAGAGCTGTGAATCCTAACAGCATTCAACGAAACAGTGAACTGTTGACTCTGAGCGTCATCTTGCACCTGCTCTAAGAGAGCTCTGCGCTGCCGCAGAACCTCCCGGTGCTGCTCCTGACAGCACCTACACCTGTGTCCCACAAATTAGGGCTAGGGCCCACAGTTTTGCTGAGGAAATGATGGTTTGGAAAATTTTCTGTTCTCAGCTGTGATAGAAAACAGAGTCAACTTTGATTAAAAGTATGCAGTGTGTGAAATAAAATTAAGTATAAGTGAGATAGCAAGGAAGGTGACACTCATGTTATTTGATATTACTTATAAAAAGTAATAAAAAAATTGAAGTACATCACAAATTCAGATAGCTGAAGGTAGTTGACTAGATGATATGTGGGGAAGTGTAAAATTTCAAATTAATTTGCTTCGGGCGTGTTCAGGCTCTGTACCAGAGTTTCAAACTTCGAGTTTGAAATGGGCTATGTAGAAACTCATGAGACATGAATCCCTATAAAAGTTTTGGAAGTGAAGTGTAATTTTTCTTTTTACAAGAATTAATATTCAGTGAAAAGAACCGTACTGGGTCCAGCACTGTTGTCGTAGTTTGTATGTTGGTATTTGGAAAATAAAAATGGGAGAACATGTGTGGACAGCAGGACAGGAAAGCCAACAGTCAAAGTGCTTTCTGGAGACACTGCTTTGACAAAAGAGTGACACAGAAAGAAAGACACTTCCTGGGACATGGTTGTAGGATAACTTGAGCCAAAATAGAATAGTAATGCTACAAAAAGGGAAGGATTATGTACTTTTTACTCACTCTTGTGTATGTGCTGCCTTGGGTTGTCCTCATGTTCATTTGTGAGACATCTACTGAAATTTGGTGACATCACTAGGGCTTTTATTTTAACCCCAGGAAACCTGGGGTGATGTTTTCAGATTTAGAAACTAGTGGCAGAATGAATGTCTGAGACGTCTGTCATTTTCTCTGGGGGAAAAAAGAAGGGAATTATCACCTCTGTGAGTCACAGCTGATATTCAAATCTATGTACTGTAAATGTTTCTATTAAAAAAAGAATTGTATCTTTTCCCCAGGAACATTGCAGGCCATCCTGTAAAACCAATATTTTCCCTGAGGAGACAGAGACCCTTCTCCCCAAGAAGCCTTTCTTTTTCCTCCCTCAGTATGTATAAAAGACATACAAAGCCAGCTGCTCAGATGGATTAGAAAGCACTGGACCACGTCAATGGGCACCCTTGTTTGTGTTGTTGAGAAGAGATTCTTAGTTAAGAAAGAAAGAAAGAAATGCCTTCCCTGTAATCGCCACTAACGAGGAGACCCTAGTGAAGTTTTTGTTTTTTAAAAGGCTTTGGCAAAAGACATTTTGGGCTCTCAGATTAGTTTACGTTCCCTCCCACTCCCCACTTGATCCTTGAGGATTTGCCTGAGTCATGGATTTTTGCTGGCCTTGTTAACTCTGTTGTTATTTTTTTTCAGTCAAGGGGATAAAGAAATCTTTTGGCGAGAGCCACTCTCGGGGGATTAGCTCTGAGTGGACCGACCAAGGCGGTGACTCCTCAGAGGGGGTGACCCCTGACTCCCGGGTCAGGCAGTGACTCATCTTTGTCTCCTAGCCAAGGCAAGCTGAAGATTCCCAAGTGTTTTCTCCGTCCTTACTGATCTCCCTCCGTGCAGTGACCGGCAGTGCGGAAGATGGGCTCTGTTATGACAGCTGCTATTCTACAAAACTGGGGTAAATGATAAAGTAGATAGAATATCAAAGGATATAGGAACTGTTGTTGGAAGGAAACCATAACCTCTTTTACGACCTAAAAGGACCTGTCTGTTTTCCTCCTCCATAATTTTCAGAGCTGCAGGGGTTTTCCCTGCACAGCCGTGGTGCTTCGATTCATTGCAGGGCTCAAAGGTAGCAGAAGTGGCTTTTGGAGAAGTTTCTGTTATAGATGTTAGCTCTACTCAATACTGATGGCATCATGGATGATATGGTGGTCACAGAAGAAGGTTTCAAGGAAGCTGCTTGCATCGGCTTTCAGAATTGAACGCACTTACTCTTGCCAGAAAGTTACAAGCAATGCATTTGGGATGCAAAACACAGTAGGAAATAAAGTTAAAATCAAACTGAAAGTTTACATGTAAGGTCACATTGTGTGTGTAAGGCAAATATGTAGATGAGTATCACTGAGAAAATGAGTTATGCAGATTAATTCTGCTTTTGAGAAAATGGGTTAAATACTTAAAATATCCACTCTTTTACAGTCTTTGAAATTCCGACTGTTTTACAAAGCAGTCAGCTGTATCCTTTTATCAAGTTATCAAAGGCTGAGATCAATTCATGATGAATAAATGTCCAACCTACTCTATTGAAAGGTCTGTCAGTCATTGCAGTGTACTACAGGTTTTCAAGAAACAGCTGTGGAGAAGGAGCCTTTCCCTCTCAGACATTAAGGGAAAGTAACAAAACGTTTTCATTATTGGAAGGGAGTGTCAGCTCACACAGAGTCAGGTTTAGTGATGTGTGTTATTTTTTTTGTGAATAAACTGGATGGAATCACAGGAACCTTCAGTATATTAAAGCGTTGTACCTTAAAAGGTGCACCCAAAAAGTCACAGGAATTAAGCTCCAGTGGAATTTAGATAGCTGTCCTGACATGTAATAAATAGGGGGGAGACAGGAAAGAGTAATATTAAATGTACTATACATACTTAAGTGTATATGGGTTTGATACATATTCATGTGCAAATACATGCATGTAAGTGTAAGATTTTTGCTTTCTGACTATTAATTAGTCAGAAATTAGTTGATTTCTTGTAAACATATACGGTAGAGCAACGGTCTTAGAGGCCTTATAAAACGAACAGGCTGTAGGAGCTGTATAAAGGTATTTAGGTAGGATCTCTGTGCATGAGGAGGCAGGCAAATAGGAAGAAGTTGTGTAAAAAGCTGGCGAGGAGCAGGAGTAATCAAGGAGGGACAGGTAATCTGCAATAAGCAGAGAAAGAGGAAGGTCTTTAGGATTAGGATTATGACAAACTTTGTAGTTTTCCAGTATCTCCTTTATCCCTTAATCCCTTATACCTGTGCAGACTTGTTTTTTTTTTCCCCCAGGCTGGTTGCAGGTGCTGAAATGCCCAGACAATACAAGCAGTCTTGAAACTGTTAGCCATTGGCAAGCACAGAAAGCTGTAGAATGCATTTCTCCATCACCAGCAGCTTTAATGAATGCATCAAACTTACTTTTTGCCTTAGCTTTCCATAGGGTATTAGATTAGGTTCAAAGTGTCCCTGTTGGTTGTCAGGCTCCTTTCTTACTGGCCTGGGTTGATGGTTCGTGGCATACTGCTTGAGAGCTCGAGGAGGCAGTTTCACTCATGGGCTGCAAAGAAACCTCCTTCCATCAGGGTCAGATTGCTGAAGGTTGAGTGACACGTTATAGCTAATCATCTCTCTTTTTGTACTGGGGACATCCAGTGCCCCATCCTCTTCTTGCTCCTCTCCCCTGCTCCTGGCTGGGTACTGCCCCTGGCCTGCAGCATGTCTAACGCTTGTCAGGCCCCGCGTGAAACAGATTCAACCCGCTGGCCTGGAAGAAAACTAACATGACAAAAAATTGAATTGTTTGCTCCTGGGTTAATGAACTGAATCAGCTCAGTGAAGGCTCTAATGAACATTAGTTTGATGCAAGAGAAAGGGTGTGTTAGCACGGATGGAGAGAAGAAAGGGCAGGGCTGAAGCACGGGATATACTACTTTTGGCAGCGATGAATTGTGAGAGTGACTCAACTCTGACATGTAACTTCCCCAGGAGGGTCTTAATATGGGACCATGCAACATGAACTCCTTTTAGCAGAAGCTGTGCCATCACCTGTCACTATCATAAACAACCAGTGGCTTGTGTGCTAGCGTAAGAGATCACAGTGCACACACAGGACTCCCAAGTTAATTGAGAGGGAGAGAAAAACACACATGATAGATGTTGGCCACACTGGTGAATGTGCTACTGCAAGTCACTCCGGCAACGTAAAAGTGAAGGTTGTATCAGAAATTACTAGTGGGAGATCGTGTGTGTATGTGAAATAAGTAATCAAGATGGAGATTTATTCCTGGTCTCCCAATAATCATCATGAAACCACTGTCCTTCCAAAGAAGAAACAGTGTGCCTGTAGAATTTGATGAAAAAGTGTTAATCATATATTAATTTTCTTAGACTGGGCTTTCAGAATACTCCAGGGCTCTCATTTATTATATGGTTTTATTCTCATGAAAACCATTTATCACTGCTTTATTAAGGCTCATGTGACAGGCATTTTGGAAGCTCTGTTTCATATCAGCAAGCCAAGTTCCTTTCAGTTATGTTGTTCTGATTGTCAAAGCTGAGACCTTTGCCTCACAAGGTGACTCAAGAATTTAGGCAGAGTATTATGTTCTAATTTACTGAAAGTATGAAGGAGAAAGTTTGCATTTCCTACTGTGTTCGCAGCTTCAGTGAGTCTGAACAGTCAGGTCTCTAATGAACATCAGTAGTAAGTAGTATGAGTAATGTTTTTCTTTTAGTAAAGGAAGAGGCTTAGAGATTTTATCCTTAAGATTTTTGCTCTTATGGCTTCTTCTGTTGTCATTTCATCCTCAACTTGCATGCTTTTTTTCTTGTTGCCCTCTTTAGTTCAAAATGTGCAGCTAAAGCTAGCAGAGAATGAACGTATTGCTTTACCTGGAAGGTTTTCTTTTCTCACAATGTAAGGTCAAACCAATTTTTAATTCTGTGGAGAGTAAATTGTGAAAATTCAGATGTGTTTGTGGCTGTGGGACACCCTTTCCCAGCTTCCACTTGGTGTTACTGACATGGTTTCCAACACCTCTGTGCCTTATTTTCAACTCTATGTGGTCTTTGACAGAACAGGTGAAATGCTTCAGCCCTGGGTTAGCTGCACAGATAGGTGCAGGACTCTCTATCTTTCCTTGGAAAGGCTCTGATACAGTGCAGCATTACTATGATGGGCCAGTCTGTGGGCTGGGTTTAGAAGTAGCTGGATAAACCAGACTTATTGACCTGCCATGTAAGGCTGTGAAATGGTACTTGAGGACATCACACGTTGCAGTGTCACCTGTCAATCACCTGTCAACCCATCTTTAATGTGCTTTCAACTTAGTTGTAACTTTTATTGGTATAACTGAAGTGTTTAGGATAGAGACATCAGCAAGAGTCAGATACCTTAGAGCTGTCCTTGATACTGCTGTGGCTTTAGGAAACCTTGGGCTTTGCCACAGTTTAGTCACATTTGAAAAATTTGTCAAGTTTTAGCAAGAGTTCTGCCCTGACCTGAGCTGGCTGTTAGCTTTCACACATGATTGGTGTTAGCATTGCAATTTCTTCTTATCTCAATAGAAGCAACAGCCTTTATTCACAAGAGGACAACTCTGCAGAAATGAAGACTCTTATTTTGTGTTTTTCTTCTTTTACTCATAAATGCCCTTTGAAATAAATCTGTCAATGCAACATATAATTCAGATCAGCTGGAGCAATACATTCAGTGGATCATGCACAGAAAGTTGTAGGTGTTCCTCATATGTCATGCAGGTTTGGAGGTTTTTTTAAATGTTCTTGGCTAAAACATAGTGTTTTTGTGTGGACAGCAGTATTGATTTTCTGTTGACCCACCCAGCCCACTGCTAACCACCTGGAATTAAGTTATTTTTATAATTGGCAGATTTTTTATAAGAAAAATGCTTCTGATTTAGCAGCTGGATGGAAATGCCTGGCATGCTTTCATCGTTGATTGCTGACATTGCATGGTAAGGCAAATGTGCCACAAACATGTGGTACATTTGCGTCTTTGCAAAAGGATTGATGGCTGGTCTAGCTGAGTTATGCAGGCATAGGCCACTTAATCTCCACATTTAAGATATCCTAAAAGATTGATGTGTCTTGAAGCTGGAAATTGAGTAAATATGTGTTGAACTGGAAGTATCCACAAAATCTGAACACAGAGCCCAGTGGGACTCTTGAATCTGGCATATTGGTTTAATCAAACTTTGCTATAAAATGCATGATGTGTGCTGATATTCTTTTCCAAGTATCCTGAAGCTTTTCTTCAATGTTGTTAGAGAGAACTTCAGAATGACAGTGTCTATGGGGACCCTTCAGCATTTCCTTACACCTCTTTGCAGATGCCAAAATGATCTGTTCTCCTTTGCTGCTCTTTTGTCTGACCTCAGGCAAATTAAATAAAAAGCACTTTAGAATTACCTTCCTCTGGGCCTGTGTGCTTTCACTGACACTGTCTAGGCTGTGACCCTTGGATTTCTACAGGAGAAAAGCAAATCATGAACGTGTACAAGAAAAAGGAGAAAAACAGATTCCCCACCCATCCAGTCCACACATATTAAGAGAACTTTCTTCACCTTTCCTGATTCAAGAAATAAATTCTTGAAATGAGCAGGACCATGGTGGGACAATGGTTCAATATGGTCTTTGATTCTGTTGTCTCCAGAGAAGTTGATTCTGAACATTGGGAACTCCCATAGATTCCATTAGGGTGCGAGTCCCCGTGCCTGTGAGTGGATGACAGATTACTCCATCCTGGTGGACTGTAATTCCCAGTGCTCAGCATCACATGATGTTTGACTTTGTACACGAGTTTGACTTTGCTGCAAGGCCATTGGTCTCTGAAATTTCTACACAGTTTTGGCAGTAGAACAGTGTTCAAATGATGTTAAAAGAGAGTGTGAAGCTGACAACTGAGTGTCAACAGGGTCTCTCAGTTGTTGTCAGCCTTTCCCTGAGTCCCACTGTTTTGGGAAAGTGCAGGCCAGCTTGTAGACCTGAGTGTCTTAATCTCCTGATATTTTTCTGGATGTTATTTGCCCATGGTTTGGGCCAGTGACCAGGAACGTGGGGGCCATAGACTGAAATAATTTCTCTGTTTCTCTGTATACAGCCAAAAATTGTGTTCATGATCCTCTTTTCGTACAAAGCTCCAGTGAGCTTTTGAATATGGGTGCTGTTAATGTGACAGGGATGGGTTTTTACCCCAGAGGTTTTTACATCTGCATGTTTAATCTGCTCCAAGCAGCTTCAGACAAAACTGCGAATAAAAATGCCTGAGCAGGTCTCCACAAGCTCTGTCCCTGAGCTATTTCATAGCACTGTAATGATGTTACACACAGCAGGTAGTGGGGAAAAAAAGGGTGACTTTCAGAGTGAGTATTGGGAAGATAGTCCTCAGGGACATAGAAGCTGGAACCCTCTTCAAATCATTTAAGTAGTAAAACAGGGCGTTACTTACTGGCCCAAACAATCGCCACTTGCCTGGGGCTCCCAGGACTTGCTCTGAGGCATTGCAATCCTTGTAGAAAGTTTTCCCTCCAGCTCTCAGCATTCACTTGTTCTTTACACTCCTTTCATCTGTGCCCTTCTGGTTGCCTCCAGTCTTAGTGGTCTCTGTTCTGCTTCAGTGTGATTCCTGAGAGTGCTGCACTCATTCAGCCCCCTGGTACATTGGGAAATGCCTTACCCACAGTAGGAATGACATTGGTTTTCAAAAAAAACACATCAGGGAGATCCAGACCTGTTCATTCCTTGTGTTTTAGTTCTGGAGTTCTGCTTTGATCTAGTCTCACAAATGTTAGGTCTGAACTTGTGCCAGTGTCTGATCTGACAGTGTTTTGGTTTGAAGAAACACACCTTATATTTTTATTCTTTCTTTATTATTTTTTTTTGAGAAAAATTAAACTTGAGTGGTTTGAGGGGGAATATTTTAACTATTTGGAACAGTTTCTGTGATGTGAAACTGTGTGATCCATAGCTGTTGAAATACGAGTGATGGCCAAACTCTGTGTTTTGTCTGCCTGCACTCAGTAGAGGGCCTGAGCCCAAAAGACCTGGGGAATCCTCCCAGGGTTTACAGTCCCCTTTGGGTAGGTTCATTAGCAACTAAAAGAAATGTAAATCAGTTCAAATAGAAACTAGGTTAAAGTTATATGGATGGATAGTTCAAGAGGTGCCATTGCCACCCTTTACTGTTGACATCAGTTATTTCCCATCTCCAGACCGCACCTGCTGGACTTTGTGCTTTCTGCTACACATTAAGGGAGACTGCTTGGACAGACTACCTGGAGTAAGAAGATGAGCCTTTTGTCCCAAGAGACTTATTAATTCCCTCTTGTTTTGATCATAGGCTGCTTTTGCAACATTTTAGGCAAATTTTTCTCACCTCTTGAGGTGTTACTTGGGTCCAGCTCTATTTTGAAGGAAGAATTCCTTGTGCTGGAGCCTCTCCTTAAGTAGCTCCAACTATTTTGGTGAATGTAAATCATAGCCTGGTGTTACTTACAGCTTTTCTTTGCTGTCTACTTGACAGCTATTTCTTCTAAGGGGTACATTTTGAGAACCAAATCATTTATGTATTTGTAAAAAATGAAAAGTTTCTCTCAGCAGAGAAGCCTATTGGTAAAATCATAACCAATTTTCTTTTTGATGACTGATGTGCTAAGGCCATGGGAAGGCTTTGCAGGCTAGAGAGTTGTATTTGGAGCCTGGAATACACTTGGCAGTAATATGAATTGCCAAAGATGTCTGGGAGAAATAATTTTCCCTTGGTGTCTTGGTCATCAGTTTGGTACACAACATGAACCTTGGAACAGCGCAGCAAGTACTTCCAGCTGGCTTCTGCCCCCAGGCCTCACAGGCATAGTCCCTCATGTGAAGAAGCAGCATTTGAGACGATGGGGTTGTCAGAGAACACTTGACTGCATCTAATTTTTAGGGGCCAAATTTAGTCTCCCCTCTTTCATGTTTGGAAGGACTCCTGTGCATAGCAGTTAATTTCTTGCGGTTGCTGTTGTCTTTGTAAATGCCTGGGGTTGCCATAGTCTGCCAAGTATGTGCCCAGTGGGGCATTCTCGTCTGCCCATTTGTCCACATCTTTATGAAGATTTCGCTGAATCTTTGCGGGAAAGTTCAGAATGGCAGCTGCTGAGGTGAATTGTGCAATTCTGTGACTTAGAAAACCCCTTAGGTTCATGACAGCCATGGCATTCTCCTTTAGCCAAGATTCAGGATATGGTCCAGGTCAGGTTATGTGTCAGTCTCATCCTTTCCTTACCTCCTATCTGCCATCATACGTGATTACTACTTCTTTTGCACCAGTGCTCAAGTGATTCTACTGCACTGTTTCAGGAGCTGATCCAGCCAAAAAGTAACTTGAAAAAGAAGGGATAAGGTGTGTGAACTTGCTCCCCAGGAGGTCACATACGTGTTAGTGCTGGTCCATGGAAGAGAGTGGGAACACGTATCCCAGAGAGTGGGAAGAGCTCTAGCTATGTGTTGGAGGAGTTTACACTGCACACAACCTCAGTGATTTTGATAGGGAATTTATAAATGTGAGCTTTATCTAAGTCACTAATTGTTAATATTACCATGTTTGTCCTGCAGCAATATCAGGAAGTTGCAATCATGGCTGTAGCACTGCCATGCCTGGCTCTGTGTACGCACCAGAGGACAACTGCACAGTGTTTGCAGTCTCCCTAGATGTGATAAACACAACCAATGACAATATAAACGTGCTTCATTTGGAAGAGCCACTCTGTTCCTCATGAAAAGTCTCTCTTACCTCTCTTGCCCTGTGTTCTGTCCAACAGAGGCAGTAGCTTTGAAAAGGATGCAGAAAATATGGCATTTATAACGCTGCTCTATGCAATACACCCTTGCAGCTGCAGGGAAGCTAGGCTGCTGCACTGTAGGTTGTCTCCAGTTCATAATAGTTACTAAGGGACTTATGCTACAGAATTTTGCCTGAACTGATAGTCTTGTCTTAAATGCCTCTATAACAAGCCATTGCAGTGAACTGCTGTCTTATCAAATGTAGTTTTAATTGTGTTCTCCTAAAAATTCACTGGATGTTCCTTATTTCTTGTATCCAAGATAATGTGAATAGTTTCTTCTCATTTATCTTCTCTGTGACATTCATAATATTGTCAGCCAGTGTAAGCTGAGCTATATTACTGTTCTTTTAAGAGAGATGTGACCCAGCCTTTTATGATCTGGACTGTTGCCAAAAAGCTGTAGCTATAGAGATGGGAACTGCATGGTGCCTTATAAAAGGCATGTGGTACTATGATCTGCTCTAAGTACTTCTGGGAGTTGAGGTGTGTTCTTAGTTATACACTGCAAACTGAAGGAAGTATTTCTGTGGGTTTAGCTCTGTGTCTTGATTCAGAGATATGGTGAATTTATTTTTTTTTGTTGGATTTATCTGTCACTGGGTATTTCTCTCTTGTTGAAACATTGCTCTGCGGTAGAAATTTCTGTAATGAGTGCATATATCAGCTTTTCCACCACCACTGCCTAGTGCCTTGTATTTTAATCTAGCCACTGTTTATGTTGTTATTACCCTGGGTTGTGAACTGCATTTGAAGAGCAGAGATATGCAGACCCCACAACTGGGCAGCAGCCCTGGGTAGAGTAGAGGAGACCAGCAGGGGCTGGTATCCTTTCCAACCATTTTTGTCAGTCCTATATTGCTGAACCATTTAAAAGCAAAATGAGTGAACTACAAGCTTTAAAGGGGTTTACTGCTGCCCTCTTTTTGTGAGGAGCATGGTCACATCTCAGTGTGTCATCTGGTGAGGGGCACACCGCATCAGCTACTGCTAGTGTCTTGGTGTCCTTTACTGCTGGATGACTGCAGTGTCATTTGGGGAAAAAAATAGGAAGAATTTCAGGAATTGGCAAGTTTGAGGAGATTTCATCAGTTATGATCGGTTGGCTCCCAGCAATCATTTAAGGAACAATTCCTTTAGTTCAATTCAGAACAGAACTCAAAAATGAATGCAGTATGTCCAAGTCTTGGTTTTTGTGTAAGTACAAGCAATATAAAATAATTTACATCAGATCTTGTCTTCAAAACTAGGGATTGTTTCCTTTCCCCATTTAGTAAATCTAAGGATGTAATTAGATGTTACATAAATTGGATTTGACACAAGACAAACTAAGAAATTCCTGCTTCCTACCCCTGCTGCTCATTCCTGTTCCTGCTGCCAGTTTTTCGCTGCTCTGCTTGTGCTCATGCAGCTGTTTGTGGGGCTGTGCTGAGATGACCCAGGTTAAACTTCTCCATGCACAAAAATATCCAGCAGCAAAACCTTTTTTTTTCTTATCAACTCAGATCTGTAGATCAAATCCGTTTTACTTATACACATCCCTCCACTAAGTCACACTGATGTAAGCAATGTGGCACTGTACTGTGATGTGGCTTTGCACCCAGGGAAAATGGGTAGCAAAACAGGAGACTTTGAACAGAAGTATGTAAACCAGTGATACTGGTAATTCCTGATGCACCCTGTGGTGTGAACCAGCTTCTGCTTTCAGCTTGTATGTACGCACAGAGGCTTCAGATGGAAGTGGCCTCAGCTAGTAGACTACCTATCAGTATGGTAATACTCACCAAACATAGTGTTTAAAGGGGTCTGCCTCATTCTGAGATGCTTTTATACCTGTTTTATATTTAGCAAGAAAGCACCTATAGTCTCTTACTGTTTAAATAGTAGCAACTGTATTATATACAAAAAACAAACTCAACAAACAACTCTTTAGAGTGATTGGAAGGAAAATGTGATGTTGAGAAACCAACCTACTGACTCCAGCTCTATCTTGAGTGTTTAGTTCTCCATTTATGGCGTAGTAGAAGATAGATAGAGACAGCTTCTTCTGTAGATCACTTACCATTTTTCACCTCCTTTGCTTATTTGTGTAAGAAAGATGAAATAACTTTTTAAGGCATAATGCTTTTTCTGTCAAGCTATGCAGTTCCTGCCTCTGGTACAGTAAGGTTTGGGCCAAAGATGCTGCACAGCTGTCCCAACCTCTGTTTGTTTGAGTTCTGTACTGACCTTTGGTTACCAGAATATCAAGATGAGTTTACTCTTTAAAATACAAGGTTATTAAAAGATGTTAAGTGTCTGTGCATTGTTGGATTACATCTTGGTACCTTTGAGCCTGCTTAGGAGAGACTTTTACTTTTCCTCTAACCTCCACAGGAAGAGGTAAATCAGGATAACTCCAGATTTTGCCTTCTCTGAGCATACCAGATAGAATTAGTATGTAAAGCCTTACCAATTAAGAGAGAGAATTACAAACTGGGATGCAGGGAACTCCCATTCACTTGCAGCATTCACCAGTTTAAAGTTTCTTCAGAGGAGATGCAGGGATAACACTCCGGGGTGGGAACACTTCCTTTTTAAATTACTAAGCAACATTATTGTCTTAAATGTAAATTAGACAATTAGTGAGGTCAAGAGACCACACAAAAGATTTTATTGGTTTGAATAAAATGCAGCCTGACATCAACTAGTATAGTAGCAACCAGATTTTCTGAGTAAGTGTGAATCACCATATTAGATGTAATTTCACCTTGTGTCTCACTCTCCAGTTCAGAAAGATCAT